>NC_141834.1:14385048-14537757 GCF_982586985.1 Callionymus lyra
CCTGCTCCTCATGCCAGCAAATGTCACGCCGGCTAATTTTTTTATTACAAACACGGTTCTTGCTTCTTGTCAGTGAAGGTCACCGGATGACGTGGTCTGGGTCTGCCCCGGGACCTCCTCCTGGACCAGAACTGCTCATTCGGGAGGATCCGGGGGGAAAGATCACTGCCGGCTCTTCTCCCCTTTCTGGTTGCCTTTTAGCTCAGCTCTTTCTTCACCATCGTTCCTTCTTGTGATCCGCATGAGGAAGTCTGTCGTCTCCAACCTTCACTTGACATTTCGACCATTTCTGACTCAACGAAAATGTCTTAATTTACGTCATAAACATTTTTTAAAAGGTTTAAAAACTGCTAATTGTGAAGCTCTTTTAACTACTTCCTGTCCTTCAAAACAAAATGTATAAAGTTATTTTTAAATTAATTAAATGGTGTTTTTTTGACCACCCTGATTGAGTATCTTTAATTTAAATAAATATAAAATTAAACAAGTTATAATTATGTAAAATAAAACATTATAAAACATATGACGTTTTATTTTCTCAAAAATGTATATATATTCAATAAAAATATATTACTTATAATTGAATTCATTACAATCAATATCAATTAAATAAAGCATACTCATGTAGAATATTTATTTATTAACAAAAATATATTTTTTAACTGTGATTGTGAAATACGTGCAAAAACTAAATAAATGAATCAACATAAAATAATATTTTCTCAATATATTGTATATTTAATCATAATACATAATTATAATTTAATTTAATTATAAGTATATAGATTAAGTAAAATCTCGACGAAAAAATTGTAATGTATAAAGAATTAATGATAATAAATAAATAAAATCATTTAACATTATTTTCTCAATATATTATACATTCAATCATAATATAACAATTATAATTGAATTGAGTGACATTTATATAAAATAAATACTAATCATCTTTTGAATATAAATACATAAAAAATATTCTTCTAAATAGATATTTATTAAAACACAATTTAGTAATAATAATGGAGTTTAATGAAATGAACTTATTAACCAAATAAAGCACAATTATGTAAAATATTTTATTTAATTTCATAATAAAAAATGTGATTGTGGAAAACAGAGGAATAAAGTGAAAGAATAACAGAAAACAATCAAATTATAATATATATTTATATATACATTTAATATTTTACTTGTGTTACGTTGAGGAAAACGTTATGTTATTACAACTAATCATAGGATTTGAAGAACATTCGGTTCTGGACACTCGGATGAAAACGTTTGACTCAAAAAACGGTAAAAAGATCATCTTTTTTTAGTGTTTTTAATCATCTTAGAAGCTCAGAGAACGTGAGCAGAGGGACGACCATGTGCAGGTGAGAGGAGGATTAAAACATGAAAGATTCCAAAAAACTTTAGAGAGAAAAAACGATAAGAAGTTTATTTTAATGATATTTTGATTGTATCTCCATCACATCCATCAAGACTATCATCTGACGACCTGTTGCCCTCTGACCCCCACAGATGAGTTCCTGCAGCAGCCGAGCACTGACCATCCTGTCCACGGTGTTCGGAGCCTGCGGGCTGCTGCTGGTGGGGGTGGCCGTGTCCACAGACTACTGGCTGATCATGGTGGAGGGCATCATCCTGCAGACCAACCAGAGCATGGAGGTGAAGATGGCTCTGCACTCGGGCCTGTGGAGGGTCTGCTTCGTGGCCGGTGGGTCGCGGTCTTTAAAAAAGCTTGTGTGTCTCCGGGGGTTTGTTTTAACCTCCGTCTGACCTCCTCTCAGGAGCGGAGAACGGGAGATGTGTCGCCTCAGAATACTTCACTGAACCTGACATTGAAATCACCACCGAGAACACAGCAAACATCCTCAGTGAGTAGTGCACCACATCTTAGTGCTGCTTACGCCCCCTGCTGGTGCATCACAGGTACTGACGTTCAGCTCGACAATTAAAAGAGCGTTTTTTATTCAACATATTATCGGTAAATTTGAAGAAAATCGGAATAAGTTAATGTCCCTTAATATAAATAATATTTTATTCATTTTTATAGTTTAATGTTCACAAATCTTTTTTTTTTAATATATTAATAATTTAAATTAAAATATTCCATTGAATGAACAACATTATTAAAAAATATATAAATTATTGTTTTAAAGTAACTTTTAAATTGCTTTTTTATGTTTAGGTTTAATAATTCGACCCTGATTTTTACTATTTAAATGTCCCTTTTGATTCAACCATGAAAACGACAACATTAATATCATGTTTTAATATTTGATCAAATAAGGTCCTACTTTGTTGTGATATTTTTTTTGTTCTCAATATTGTATAATTTCTTTTTATTTTTCTTTGATATTAAGGGTTATTTTTTAAATTATATTCTCAGTACAACACTGACATAAGAATATCAATTTTACAAAAATGAGAAAAATATGAGTGCTTTTGGAAACAAACTCAAGTAAACATTAATTCATGTGTTTGGTTTTTTTTGTAATAACATGAACATCAAGATATTCATTTACAACATTTAGATTTTTGTGGTGTTGTTGTAATAATAAAATAATAAAAACAAATCAATTTGATAAAACAATAAAATAAAACAGGATAATTAAATATAAGTTTCGGGCAGCTACTGGTAGACTCTAGTTTTCAGTCACGTTTACTGCAAAAATAAACCTGTAAACTAGTGAAAATTTGTAAAACACAAACTCTATAGAAATTAATTGTCTAATATTTGGAGACTCCTTCATTAAATTGTATTAATATATTAATAATTTTTATATAAAATGAGTGACTCGTAAACTAAAGTGGGCTAAAGCTTGAAAACAATTATATTTAACCTTGTACATGAGGCAAAATGAAATTCTATTAAATAATTTAAATAAAAAGATAAATATAAAGATCAAAATATAAAGATAGCAATTTAAAATATTAAGGCACTAATTGACAAAGCCTACACTAAACAAATATCAGTAAATATGAAAAAATAAACATAAATATATTATTAATTTATACACAAGTGTCATTAGTATTTACTTTTTTGGAAGAAACATATTGAAAACGTAAACCTAGCCTCTTAAAATAAAACTAATTAAACAACACGACTGTTTTTTATTAAAGGCTTTTAATTTGAAAATGTACTGAAGCAACTTTTGCTGATTCATGTGTAGGATTGTGAACGTAAGAAGATATTTGTGCTAATGTTTCCTGGTGTGTCTCCTGAAGAGATGGTCCGCACGGCCACGCCCTTCCCCATGGTGTCCCTGCTCTTCGTCTTCATGGCCTTCGTCATCAGCAACATCGGACACATCCGACCTCAGCGCACCATCCTGGCCTTCGTCTCCGGCATCTTCTTCATCCTCTCAGGTGAGGCTCGCCGTCGTTATCGTCTTTTCTAATTAACACCTGTCACTCCGTGATGATGACACGTCCTGGCAGACGCTCCTCCACTGTTCCGGCGACAGATTGTTCGCCACAGAAAACTGACTTAGTGTTTATTTCCGTCTCATTACTGTGAAGATCTGCTGCTGTGAGGTTTAACACCAGTATCAGTACATAATATATAGATAACATACACATAAAACAAATAATTGTATTATACTGCATGCATATCCTTAGAAAAAGTAGTATTATAAAACACAATATGACATAATATACCATGATATATTAAAATATATGTATATACGATATACATGATATATATGAATATCCATAAAAATACATAATATATTCACATCATAATTCCCGGAGATAAATACCATAAGTTGGATAAACAACTCTGTAATAGCAGTAGCCACCTATGCTAACCACGCTAAGCTAAATTTATTTTTTATATTTTGAATTCAACTTGTTTTAAGATATTCTATAATCTCCCCATGACATGTTTTTTTTTGTTTTTTTTTACAATAAATAAGTAGAACAGATATTATGAAGGTGTAAACAGAGGCGACTTTACGCAACATTATCTCGACTTAAACAAAGATGGCGTCCGTTAAAACAGATTTCAAGTAGCAATTTATTTTTAAACTAAATCATAATGATCTTTTTTTTTTAGATAAAGGTTGAGATAAAACTTTTGTAATCCTCCGTAGAGAACAGAAATTGAGCTTATTTCAAAAGTCTTAAGGTTGTTTTTTTTTTAAGTACAGATGTTTAGTGTTAGCAGCGTGTTAGCAGCGTGTTAGCAGCGTGTTAGCAGCGTGTTAGCAGCGTGTTAGCAACGTGTTAGCAACGTGTTAGCGGCATAGCATGAGGTCACCATGTCAGGTTTTCATGCTTGAGTGAGTTTCCTCCGGGCACTCCGGTTTCCTCCCTCACTGGGGTTAGCTTAAGCAAAACCATATAAACAATCCACATGTTTAGAAATACACAAGAAAGTATATTGTCAGGAAAGTACATGAATACTATTACATGTTTTAAAGATCTGGCTTTCAAAGTTAGTTATTTTTAATTCTATTGACATGGACAGGGATTTATTGTGGAGATTTCTGATTCTTAAATTCATTTTTGTTCTCTCTTTTGGAGTATTTTTATTTTTTTTATAGTAGATTGTTAGTTTTCTCAATTCATAATTATTAGCATTTAAGGTGTTGTTTTTGTTTTGTTTTTCATTTTAATTTTGTTTCTGTCAGTGAAGTTCACTAGATTATATTAGATTACATACTTTCCTTTAAAATAAAGATAAATAAAATGTATTTAAAAATGAAAAACCCTTAAAGCACACTAACATGTTTTTCCCTATTATTCTTAACTTTAAATTGAGGATACTTAAGTCAAACAAAAAATAAAAAATAAACTACGACTGCGAAACACCATTGAAAAATAAATAAATAAATATATACATATACAATACTGTATTTCAATATATTATACTTAATCGTAATATAGTAATAATTATGGCTTAAACACATTTATGGAATTAATTTAAAACATTGATCCCTAAAAACTACAAGATAATAATAAAGCTATTTTTTTGGCGTGTTGCAGTGACGCGTCTTAAACAGCAGGGGGCTCTAAAATCAGTATTTCCCTGCATTAAACTCGTCCGGAGCCAAATCCGAGTCCAGTCAGGCCTGGTTCTGGTTCTGGACAGAGTCATCTCAAACACTGTCTGCTGAGACGTTAGGGAGTGAGTGATGTCAGGGGCCACACACTTATGTAACAGCTTATGTAATACACGTCATCATGGGGGGGGTCGCTCTGTTTTAATCAGCGGGAGATAAACGATGAATTATTCTAGTCTTTAATGAACTTCACTGCTGACCCCGTGACACACACATCCTTCATTCTAATGGATGGAAGATAATAGAACTTCTCTCTTGGTCTCATGAAGAAAATGTACTTTGTTTAAAGGCTGATACGATAAGACATTTATTAACCTTTTTATTTATTCATGTTAAGCTTTATGAAGATGTAGATTCATTAGTGTTGTGTAGTTGTTCTACAATTCTTTATCAGTTTCAGATTAGGCCTGGAAAACAATTTGTCTTTTTATTTAATAAATAGTATTATATAGCAGTTAGTAGTGCTATCTCAGATCTGAAATGTTCATTACAGTGTGTGTGTGTGTATATATACTGTATATATATACGTATATAACCTCAAAATATTTTTTCGAATTTTGTGTAATTGTAATTCTGTATTTTTTTTCCACCTCACACCTGCTATTATATTTATATTTGCAGTTTCATTTTTCCACAACTCTTTTGATCATAATTATATTTTTAAAAAAAAGTGTAGTTGTTTTAAATGTATAATCAAAAATGTTCCTTTTTTTTAAATCAAAAAATTATCAATTATTTTCCATGAATTTCACTGTCGTGATGAAAATGTTGTCTTGACAAACCTAAATCCCAGTAAAAGGGCAATAATACCATATATTGTGATACAGTAGGAACAAGTATATATTTGTAGTATTGTCGAGTACTTGACTCTGCTCTTGAATCATTTTTTCATTAACTCTTGACGAAGTTGTAACTTATTTCATTTGTTTTGAAACCAAAATACGTCCAAACATCAGCTTTAAAAGATGCTGGAGTCACTGTATCCTCTCGTCCTCAGTCATCACCAGGATCTCATGGGATTTTATCATTTAGCTGACGTAAAGACTAATCTAATTATTTTATTTACCACATGCTTTATTGAAATATTAACCATAAAAAACTATGATGACAAATCATAAAAAATATAATATCATTTTTAAGCCATTTTTGATACAATATCATGACAAACTATGTATCGCAATATTTAGGTTTATCCATATTTTCTTACACCTCTATTACCGACAGAGACAAACTGGTGATATTTTGTGATTGGTTGTCTTTCGAAAATGTGATGGACTGGTGGCATGTCCAGGGTTTCCTCTGCCTCTTCTCCCGTGTAGCTGGGACACGCTTCAACCATCTGCAACTCCTTAAGAGGTCAATTTAAGATAAGCTTTCGTTATCTCTATTATTTTCCAAAGAGAAGCAAGAGAGTTTCCAAATGTTGTTTGGATGCTTAATCACAGATTGTGCGACTGCACGATTGTGTCAGAGTGTGTAGCATTTGTCGAGCGCGACGCCTCGTTCCATGTTTCACAGCCAAACGAGCAGATGTTGAGGCTGCAAGCCATGTTAACGCTGTTTACTGGGATGTTTCTGGCACTTTCCGACTGCAACTTTCGAAACGAGCTTCATCTTGTTGCTGATTATTTTAATTTAAGAATAGAAAGTGATTCTTTGTTTCTTATCCACAACTTTTGCTTCTGTTTTTCCATTTTTTCCTGGTCCTGGTGTAGGTCATGGTTTATTCATTTTCATAACGACAACTTAACCTTTTGAAATATACATTCACGTGAAAGAGTGTTTAGTGCAGCAGACGCCGAAGAATTCCCTCCATCTTTCTTTGAATATTGATTATTTGCTTTCGGCCATTTGCTGCATTTCTAAACATGTGAAAAGGAAAAACATGTAACTGATGTGATGCGTTATTATTATCACATGTCAAGCTCTTATGCACTTGTGGGTTTTGAAATATAGAGTTGTGTTTATTTAAAGATTTTAAAAAGCAGGAGTTTTGTCATTACAAACATCTCACTATTGTTCATATTTGAACATTTCTAATGAATAAATAATATAAAACCGGTTACACCGCCACCTTGTGGACATTGTGGACATTATAATTAAAAGAGAACATTAAGTTATGCAAAAGAAAATCTGAATTGGAGGGAAGGGAGGATATCGGATAATTTTATATGAATATATATTTTTTATATTTTTCTTTTCTTTTTTTCGTTACTTTTTAGAAAATACAATTACTTTAATAACTGTATCCCTTGAAATGTTATTATTTGTATTCATTTATTTGATCTCTTTGTTTCATCCATACACAAAATAAATGATTTACTTGTATTATTTCTTTCTTTTTTTCGTTTGATTTAATTTTCTAAACATACAAATTGAATATTTTTTATTCCTTTATTTTAGTTTCATCTTTATAGTTTCATTTTATTTTCATACGAGTTGAATCATTTATTTATATATTTAGTTTCTTTATTATGGTGTGATCTCTCCAGTTTTACGAATTTATTTTTATTTTTATTTTTTTCTTTTACGCATTTTCTAAACCTGACCATACGAGTTTAACTATGTATTTATTTTACTGTGATTTATATATTTAATTTCTTTATTATGGTGTGATCACTCCAGTTTTACGAATTAATTATTTGGATTTTCTTTTTTCTTACTCATTTTCTAACTGAAAATATCCCTTACCATACTAATTGAATTATTTGTATTTTTTATTTTACTATCTTTCCATTTTTCTTTTAGAATTATCTTTTTATTTATTTATTTTTTTTACATTTTCTTCCTTTGAATTAATTTTCTAAACCTAACCCTAAACATACAATTGAATTATTTTTATTATTTTATTTTAGTGTCTCTCCATTTTCACGAATTCATTATTTGTATTTTTCTAATTTTGTTTACTCATTTTCTAAACCGGACCATAGCCCTAACCAAACTAGTTGAATTATTTGTATTTTTTATTTTATTATCTTTACATTTTTAAAGAATGTTATTGTATTTTATTTTGAATAAATCTAAACCTAACACTAAACCCTACAATTATTATTCCATTTAAATAGTTTTCTATCCCTCACCATAAACGATAAGAAATAGATGTATCTTTGGGTATCACTGTCAACCTTCCAACGAGATGGTTGTGTCTGCGCCTCAGGTCTGAGTCTGGTGGTGGGTCTGGTCCTCTACATCTCCAGCATCAACGACGAGGTGATGAACCGGCCCCGGGAGCCGGAGCAGTTCTTCAACTATCACTACGGCTGGTCGTTCGCCTTCGCCGCGTCCTCGTTCCTGCTCAAGGAGGTCAGTGTGTGTGTGTGTGTGTGTGTGTGTGTGTGTGTGTGTGTGTGGGTGTGTGTGTGTGTGTGTGCGTTCCTTGCTCACGTGTTTTAAAATGACATTTCCATGTCTTGGACCTGAGTCGAACAACCTGCCGACATCATCGTCTATTCTGAAGACGTGTGTGTCAATATTCATGTGCAGGGTTCTCTGAGTGTGTGTGTGAGTCCATGCATGTATTCATACATGACCCCCTCACTACACACACCCCCCACTACACACCCCCCGCCCTCACTGTACTGTCTGCTTCATCAGCTGCAGCACTAATGTGGTGCAGAGGCTTCAAACACAATCTCTTCTTCATCCTTTCACTGACGTTTTCATCACTTTCTCCATCTTTATGTTACAAAACCAACTGTGTTGTGTGTCTGGGATCATGTGTGTGTGAGTCAGAGAACCATTGTGTGTCTAATCATGTGTAGTGTGTGTCTGAGATCATGTGTGTGTGTGAGAGAGAGAATCATTGTGTGTCTAAACATGTGTTGTGTGTGTCTGAGATCATGTGTGTGTGAGACAGAGAACCATTGTGTGTCTAATCATGTGTAGTGTGTGTCTGAGATCATGTGTGTGTGTGAGAGAGAGAATCATTGTGTGTCTAAACATGTGTTGTGTGTGTCTGAGATCATGTGTGTGTGAGACTGAGAACCATCAGGAGTGATTGTGTGTCCAAATCTGTGTTGTGTGTCTGAGATTGTGTGTGTGTCAGAGAGAACCATTGTGTGTCAAAAGATGTGTTGTGTGTGTCTGAGATCGTGTGTGTGTGTGAGAGAGAAACATCAGGAGTGATTGTGTGTCTAAACCTGTGTTGTGTGAGTCTGAGATTTTTTGTGTGTGAGAGAGAACCACCGTAGACGTTTGTGTGATAATAAATGAGATGTGTGTCTAAGCCTGTGTTGTGTGAGTCTGAGATTGTGTGTGTGTGAGAGAGAATACCACAAAGAGTGTTTGTGTGTCAAAACATGTCTTGTGTATGCCTGAGATTGTGTATCTGCGAGAGAGAGAATCATCAGTGTGTTTGTGTCAAAAAATGAGATGTGTGCGTGTGTGTGTTTGTGTGTGAGAGGAAACCATCAAGAGTTTTGTGTGTCAAAACATGTGTACTGTGTGTCTGAGATTATGTGTGTGTGTGAAAAAGAGAGAGAGAGAGAACCACCAGTGTGTAAGTGTAATAAAAAATACCTTTTTTTGCCTGAAATTGCATGTGTGTGTGTGTTAGGTTGTGTACGTGGCTTGATGCAGACAGTCATACAAATACTAATACCTAAAATTTGTGGGTCATCTTGACCCAAAACATGTAAATTAAGTGTCTAAATAATACAACACAGTAAGGAGTGAGAGTGGGAAGGCAGCCAAGCAGCATCCCAGCAAGGGATGGAAAAAGGATTTGTCGCAGTTTGAAACTAGTTGTCGTGTTTAAAAAAACAAACGTATAGGTTTGACCAGTTGTTTGCGTATGTTTTTGAATAGTATGTTCTTGAATAGTATGTTCTTGAATAGTATGTTCTTGAATAGTATGTTCTTGAATAGTATGTTTTTGAATAGTATGTTCTTGAATAGTATGTTTTTGAATAGCATGTTCTTGAATAGTATGTTCTTGAATAGTATGTTTTTGAATAGTATGTTCTTGAATAGTATGTTCTTGAATATTATGTTTTTGAATAGTATGTTCTTGAATAGTATGTTTTTGAATAGTATGTTCTTGAATAGTATGTTTTTGAATAGTATGTTTTTGAATAGTATGTTCTTGAATAGTATGTTTTTGAATAGTATGTTCTTGAACAGTATGTTCTTGAATAGTATGTTTTTGAATAGTATGTTTTTGAATAGTATGTTCTTGAATAGTATGTTTTTGAATAGTATGTTTTTGAATAGTATGTTCTTGAATAGTATGTTTTTGAATAGTATGTTCTTGAATAGTATGTTTTTGAATAGTATGTTCTTGAATAGTATGTTTTTGAATAGTATGTTCTTGAATAGTATGTTTTTGAATAGTATGTTCTTGAATAGTATGTTCTTGAATAGTATGTTTTTGAATAGTATGTTCTTGAATAGTATGTTTTTGAATAGTATGTTTTTGAATAGTATGTTTTTGAATAGTATGTTCTTGAATAGTATGTTCTTGAATAGTATGTTCTTGAATAGTATGTTTTTGAATAGTATGTTCTTGAATAGTATGTTCTTGAATAGTATGTTCTTGAATAGTATGTTCTTGAATAGTATGTTCTTGAATAGTATGTTTTTGAATAGTATGTTCTTGAATAGTATGTTTTTGAATAGTATGTTCTTGAATAGTATGTTCTTGAATAGTATGTTCTTGAATAGTATGTTCTTGAATAGTATGTTTTTGAATAGTATGTTCTTGAATAGTATGTTTTTGAATAGTATGTTCTTGAATAGTATGTTCTTGAATAGTATGTTCTTGAATAGTATGTTCTTGAATAGTATGTTTTTGAATAGTATGTTCTTGAATAGTATGTTCTTGAATAGTATGTTCTTGAATAGTATGTTCTTGAATAGATAATTTAAAATACATTTATATATATTTCTTGTTAGCGAAGGTTTTATCCAACATTCTCCCACGACTTTCTCCGTCTCGTCCCCTCAGGGCGCCGGCGTCCTATCGGTCTACCTGTTCATGAAGCGTTACGCCGAGGAGGAGATGTACCGCCCCCACCCCGCCCTCTACCGCCCCCGTCTGTCCGAGAGCAGCGACTACAGCGGCCAGTTCCTCCACCCGGACTCCTCCTGGCCTCCGCCCAAGAGGGGCCGCCGGACCTCCGAGGCCTCCAGCGACATCTCCATCCAGCTCAACCAGCCTCCGCCGGTCCCTCCAAAAAACAGCCTCCAGGTCGGCGGCGGCGGCGGGGTCAAGACCAGCCCCCCCGCCGCCGCCGCCGCCGCCTACTCGTCCTCGGCTAGCTACCAGGTCCCGCCCTCGGTGTACCCCTCGCAGCACACCCTTGTCCGGTCGCACGGCTCGCACCCGCAAGGCCAGACGCTCCCCATGGCCATGCCGCCGTCACCGGTGCCCCCGCCTCACTATCACGCCCACATGCACATGAGCGCCTCCCCCTGTTAGAGCGAGGCATTGACACTCCCGTGTAAGATGGTAGAGTTCGGGAGGTAAGTGACGATGTAGCAAAAACGTTTTATACTGTAGCAAACTGTGAGGTTTAGCCGACGATGTTTAAGTGTTAGCTTGACTGACAGGAGGGTGATGATGATGATGATGATGGGGTGGGGGGGGGGCTGCAGTACCCCCAGATGCTGCAGTGCTGCGGGGAAACTGAAACGATGGATAGAAGAACATGTTTTCTACATATGTCGGTCCTGCTGAGGCGGCACTTTCTTTTGTACAAAAGCTCTATGACTCGCGAACATCATCGCTGCCACTGCTGTGTGGATTATTATTATTAGTGTTTATTAAATCTGTCAATCTCTACTATATTCTTGCTTTAATATCACAAATACACATATTTTTTTCTTTCAGCTACAATGTAAATAGAAGTTTAAACACGTGATTGAAAGGCACAATCTTGTCGCAAAAAAAAAAAGACTCTACTGCGGCACTCGAACCGACAACCTTTTTCCCTGGGAGGAAGTCTACAATCATGACGGTGGGGATTTACTGCCCTCCACTGGAGACTTGGCGAACTGACTCTGTCAACACCCTGGGAGTGTTGTTTTTTTTAATTAGGGTTTGACATTTGATTTGTTAATTATCTGCTTTTTTTTGCACAGAAAAAAAAAATCCAAAATAGAATCATGGCGATAGTATTACAAGTATTACTGTTTATAAGGTGCTTATTTAATTATGATTTGCCTGCAGAATACTTTCCTGTTTACACGTAGCTAAGGTGAGACATCTGAAGCACTTTGCTTTGGTGCATGAATTACACTGAATTTAACTTCACTAAGAAATGTGAAAGTGAACTAAAATTATATTTGTATCTTTAACTGTAGCTCATAATAAGTGACACTGGGATGAATGTGAGAAATTAGGAGATGATGAGATGAAAAAAATACTAGAAATTAAATGTATTTCTGACAAAAAACAAGTATTTTACTCTTTATTTTTTCAAACTTGTTCTTCTTTAAATGCCGCTCACCGATCGGTGGCTCTGACTCGTCTTTAGGTGTGTGTGAGTGGAATGTTCTGCCCCTCGCCCCAGGTAGCTGGGACACACCCCCAGCCCATTTGACACCATTATCAGAATAATATGAATATATATATATAATAAATAAACAGTTCCCTATGAAGAAATATTTCTCATCAAAGTAGGAATGTTGGCCAAATGTTGAAAATTTCGTTTTTTAAAGTTTCAGAGAAACGGGATAATTCGACCTACTTTCGTTACTAAAACTTGTAAAGATGGCCAAAAATTAACGTCTCTGAAATTGATGTCTTAAAATAGTTCAAAATCTGGTGGACCATGTCAACGCAAATAAATGTTGCCCAAATATTGAAAATGTTTGTTTTTTTCAAGTCTCAAAACAACAGAAAATTTCGAACTAGTTTCATTACCAAAACTTTTAATAATGGCCAAAAATTGAAAACTTACTTAAGGTTATTTGTTGTTGTTTTTTTTCATATTGTTAATTTCTTTTATACCGTGTTTTAATATCCTACAAAAGGTATTAAGAATAACATATTTATTATGTTAGATTCAGATCAATTATTTTTTAATTAGAATATTGGTTGAAATGAAAAACAATCGCCGTAACCTAACTTTTGATGTAACAGTTCAAAACTTTGGATATCGAAGGTGTAATGTTGTGTTTTAAACAAAAAGTTTTCGGTAGAATGTTTGTCCAGATGTTCCAGAATAATCGGTGTATTATTAAATGCAAAAGTCTCGCTGAGTAACTGGGATGTTTTAGAAATGTATGTGTGAAGAGCAGCCACTGTAAAAGTGCCTATAGTTTTTTTTTTAATGAAAACAACTTTCCTCGCCTTTTGTGCATGAAATGTTAGGAGTCACCGGCGCCTCCGGCCGTTTCCCTCTTCTCTCCTGTTGTGTTTTCCTTTAATCCGCAGAAGTATAAGAGTTCGTAGTCGCGCTTGCTTCCACTCGACGCCTCGACGTGCTGCTGCTCGTAGCCTTTGATTTGAGCAGATGCTGTGTAAGTGACACTGTATTACTATGACTCCAGTTGTAACCAGATCACTGTTCTCCTCAAATGTTGTCCAACATTTCTGCAGCTAAACCAGAATAAAAACTTTTGACATTTACTTCTGACTCCCTTCTAGAAATACTACTGTTCAGGTGGTTTTCCTGCTGTTTGCTTGAGGGCGCTAGTGAGCGAGATATCTATGCATTTTCCATCGTAAATCCTGGTTCGTGTCAGTACTATGGTGACAAAAATGGTTTGGTTGAAAAAGAGGTCCTTCCCTAAAGGTGGGGTAGGTATTCTTCATTTGTTGGCTCACGGAATATAACGAAAATCGAAGGTCCACAAACTAAGACTAAGCGAAAAGATTTAGAGAATTAGCATAATGGCGCTTCAGTTCCGTCTTTAGCTGTTGCTACAAACAAAGGAAGCTTTAGGTGATGGTTCAACAGGTGGTTCTGGACGATCCAAGTTTTGGTCCCAGACCTGCTAACATCAGACTTACTTCTAGTGTTGAAGGACCTACTTAGTTAAAGCAATGTGATCCTATTTTAGTCAGAATCAATTCATGAACAAACTGCTCTTTTGCTATGTCTTAAGCAAGATTTAAAATGTTTTTTTCTGGCTCCCCCCAGTGTTTAAATAATGTAATTACAATATCATGTCATAGGTGTTATTAGTTCTAGTAAAAACTACAGTAGAAAGTATGTGGAAGTACATCAGTACCATCAGAATATAGAGTGGTTGATTTTAACATTTGAAATGTTTAAAATTATTTTTTAAATTTAAATGTATTTCTTTATCGAAAAGTTTGAGTTTGTTGCACGAAAAAAAATAAATTCAACAATTTCTATATTTAAAGTTTGCTTTTGTTTTTCTGAAGTATCCGAATCATTTCCAAATAAATGTATTTTTAACACATTAGAGTTAAATATTCTCCAAAAATAGTCATCCTTTTTTTTTAATTTAAAGCATTTTAAATTCAATAGAAATGTAAGTATGTTTAATACAATTTCAATAAAGAAAAGTCGAAGTGTTTACTTCAACAATTCAATTTTTATGATGTCACTGATATATTCCATAAAAGCTTGTTGTCGGGTTTAAGCCTCGAAGAAAAAAGTCCTCTCAGCTATTATGGAAATGAATGCAAACGCCATCTCTGCTTCAAAAAATCCATCCCGGGCTCCTCTGCACCAAAATTCCTCTGATTTGTGTTTATCATCCTAAACTACAGCGTTCCCGGAGATTTACTCACGTGGGCGGGAATCTTTAAAAAGAACAGGTACATCGCTGAATCATCCGCCGAACAAAAAAAAACTTACAAGAATCCTCGTCCGTCCCACCCGGGACTCGTCCAATCAGAGCTGGCGATGATTGATGTTCATCCGAGGGCTAATTAAGACTCAAACCAGATCATCATTATCACAAACACACCGAAAAAAAACCTGCTGAGCTGGCACATCATTCCCCGGCGCCGCTCACACTTAACCCGACGTGCACCGGCGCCTGATCGTTATTCTCCTCAGGAGCGTCTCCCGGGGAACGTCGGACCCGAACGAGTCAATGTTATGTAAAGTCCCGTCGCAGTTATGACATCAGCCGGGATCCAGGTTGACGGTTCATATCCAAAAAGGGGGTCTCGGGGTGGGAAAAGGAGGGGTAGGTGTTGCTGCACTGCGGTGGACTTTCAGGTTGGCCACAGTCACTCCTGAGGGTTCATACATTGATCTATAAGCTCGGAGAGTTTTTCACCTGAAGCCGGTTGATAATTGGTGTGTGTCAGCAGAGTGAAGGTGTGTTCCAGTCCCACCGGTCAACACACACAACCTCCTCGGTCGACGGGCGAGAACAAATATGACTTTTGCTGCGTGGACACTTTCCCTGCAATAACGTGTTTTACTCTCCCTTTCCTGCCCCGGTGTGTGTGCGCTGCCTTCTTTGTAGATATGTGTAAGTGTGTTAGTGTGTTTGTGTGTGTGTGTGTGTTGAGTGGATCTCTCTTTTCACCATCACCATTACTGCATGAAAGAGCTGTCACTGTGCATTAGCTCTCTCCTGCTCTCCCTCTCCCCCCTGTGTGTGTGTGTGTGTGTGTGTGTGTGTGTGTGTGTGTGTGTGTGTGTGTGTGTGTGTGTGTGTGTGTGTGTGTGTGTGTGTGTGTGTGCATGTGTGTGTGTGCACGGAGAGAGAAAGGGGTGAACTGGGCAGCAAAGCCATTTTTAAAGCGATTGAAGGTCATGCTCAGTTTTGTGCTTCCCAACTGCTGCTCATCCTCGCTCACGGCTGAGTGCACGACATGAATTATCCTCCGTCATAAACATGTGAAGACCCGATGATCCCCCCCCCCCCCCCCCCTCGCCCCGGCCTCTCGTCGATATACATCCGCATCGATCAGCTTGATGCAGATGTCGACATATATCTGTGTGTGTTCACCCAGAACCCCGTCATCATCATCATCATCATCATCATCATCATCAGGCTCGTCGTGGTCGCAGTGGACGGTGTCCTGCTAATGCACCCACTGGCTGAAATATAAACATCGATAATGTTCATATTTAAAGTATTTTGGAATTAGAGGCTGATATTTGTACTGATCATATTGATGAGCGTGACAAATACTGTGGTGTTGGAGAGGATTACATAAATCTATTAACCTCTGATTATTAAACACATTTTTAAACACATTTTTAACCTCTGAACTGTGGGAGGAAACCGCAGGAAAACACCAGGAAATCTTTCAAACGAGTTCAAATTAAGAAATAAGAACAATTAACCTCTGATTTTTAAACAGATTTTTTTTCTTCTTTAATATCATATATAATAATATTCAATAAAATAAAATAAAATGTATTCTGGAATTTACTCATTATAAATCGTTATTGATGCAAAGTAAAATATCGTAAGGTTGTTACAAAGAGGTCGTTTATAAACTACATTAAAAGGATGAAATTAAAGGTTTAAAAATGTTGAGTAATACACAAGAATAAGGATGTTTATGATGTTTATTCAGGAAGTAGTTTGTAGAAGGTATAGTTGTGTTTAAAAAAAAAAAAACGTAATTCCAAAGGTATATGCTTAAGACTTGAGAGATGATTATCTTAAGTTTAATATTTTATCAACAATACAAACATTTGTCGCTATTTATGGCAAATAAAGAACTTTTTTTTACTCTTATTTCTGACTTCAGGGGCTAAATAATTTTTGATCAATCCTAAAAACAAGTGAAACAATCCATGAGCATTAAAAATGACCGATTTATATGAGTTATAAGAATGTTTTTTTAGACAAATATACAGTATTAAGGGTCTGTCATCTGAGACCAGGAGTAGATATTAGTTTTTAATCGTCTCTACTTTCTGATCAAGCTTCAATATAATAGAGGAGAATTAAAGTTGATTACAATTATCATTGTATAATAATAAGAGATGCAGTTAAATAAGGACTTGACTCAGGGAAAAAAACATATTCAGTTGGCATTTTCAAAAAAGTAGGTTAGGTTAGGTAGAACTTTATTGAAATTGTTTAAATATACCAAAATACCATACCAACATACCAACATATGCAGAGGTAGATGCAGACTAACATAGAACAGAACATCCAGATACTTTTACTCCACTCCTGCCCCAGAACTCAGAATTGTACAATTGAATAGCCCGAGGAATGAATGAGTCCTTGAGTCTATTTGTTTTGCACTTGGGAAGGAATAAGTACAACATGTGGTATAAGTACATGCTTCAGAAGACGTCACGAAAACATTTGTGATAGAAGTTTTTTCCTTCTTTGGTTGAATGAGGGATAAAATCAACTTTTCTTATTCAGTATATGGTGCAAAAACCCTTGCTTTCGCCTTATAATGTCCTCAGTGAGCAGAGAAGCAGATGGAGCACGAACGCTCCTTCCCATGATGCAACACTAATAGACTCAGGTACTCATTCATTCTTTGAGCTATAAGATTGGATAATTCTGGGTTTGGTGGCAGGAGTGGAGCAAAAAAATGATATTCCATGTTAATCTTTGTATCCTTTTTCTTTGTTATTTTTCTTTGATCCATGTTCTTTATCTTTCGATTTAGATTGTTTCATCTTGTTCTTTCTTTTTGTTGCACTTTGTTCTTTATGAATCTATCGTCAGTGTTGCGGTATGTTGGGACCCCCAGAGGGATCAAGTTTATCTATCTATATATCTATATATCTATCTATCTATATATCCATTATGCTTCCCTTTTTTCTCTTGCTGTCATGTTACCCCCCCTCATGCCACCGTGCCTGCACTCTCCTCATCGCCTCCTCCGGCTCCTCTGTCTATACCTACATCCAACCAATTACATTTACAGCTCAGAGTCTGCAGTGGTCAGTGGTTAACGGTTGATAGCCCCCCTCGTCGGCAGACAGAATTGACTGCAGGTGGTCGTAATGTTACGGACGCGTCCACGCACGACGTCATCACCGCACATACGAGAGACCTGGTCACGTCACAGCTCTCAGGCGACTTACAACCATGTGCGCTCCAATAACCACCGTCAATATTGTGTGTGTGTGTGTGTGTGAGTGGGGGTCCGGGGGGGGGGGGTCTAGCCTTCACCGTGATCTAGTCACGGACCTCATCATCATCATCCTCACCAGGGACTCTAAGGGTGGGACAAGTTGTCTCGGTGGGTGTTGGAGGAGAAGGAAAAAAAAAAAAGAAAAGAAAAAAAAAGGCGCAGAAGAGATTCGCGTCTAACGCGGAGGGGAGGAGGGGGAGGAAGAGGGGAGGAGGAGGGTGGTGGGGGGGGCGACGCATTCTCCCCCCAGTACTCTCAAGCAGCGTCCACGTCCACTGGAGACAGATCCCTGCTCAGTGACGTGTTTTCCATCAGCCCCTCTCGCACAAGCCCCAGCGCGTCGGAGCCGCTCGCCACTAGAGCCGCGGATCCTCATCCTCCTCTCCATCGTTTCTCTCTTCAGCCTCCTCCTCCCCCCTTCTTCTTCTTTTTCTTCTTCTTCTCGTCCCTCCATCTCGACGAAGGTAAGTCCTCAGTCACTGCGGCCACACTGTTGATCCGGGCTCCATCACTGGGGGGTGAGGTGGGGGGGTTTGAGAGGGGGGGGGGGTGATGGTGATGGTGGTTCCACACTGGTTTGTTCTGGAACTTGGGAGCATCAGCTGTGAGATCCTAGATCTAGTCATTTGGACAACGTGTTTTTTTTTTTGGGGGGGGGATTTTTTTGGCGGCCCTGCGTTATGTAAAGCGTTATGGTTCTGAAGATGGAAACAAACACATGGCCGCGTCTTGATGCCGTTTGTCTCCCACTCCAGTGAGTTTTTTTTCTCTCTCTCTCTCTCTTTCTCTTTCTCTCTCTCTCTCTCTCTCGCATGATGCTCGGCGTCCATTTTCAGGCATGATGACAAGCGTATGTATATATGTGTGCGCGTCTATTAATGAATGCACGGTAGTCCGCATCCCTCATGTGTCTGACGGCGCAAGGGCCAACATCCCGAAAGCGTTCACGTTTTTTTTCTGGGGGTCTCAATATTTGGGGGTAAACATCTGGCAGCACATCCATCATCCCCTGGCAACATCTGGACCAAAAGGTGGAAGGTTTTTGGTGTTTTTTTCTAGATTTTTTTCTTCTTTATTTGGGGGGGTGATGCTGTAGGAGTGTTCACTGCACCACTGGTGCTGAAGCTGCAGCAGGAGGACGCAGTGGAGTTGTCAGAGGTTCGATGAAAGAAACAGAAGAAAAAAAAAAGTGTTTTTTTTCTCCACAAGGATCTAAGCAGAGGCTCGACAGTTAAACACTGAGTGAATCAATCATGGGAGTCAACTGGTGTAACCTGAGCAAGTGCAGACGGAGGTGCCGTGCTTTTATTATTCATCCTTTCTTTTCTCCGACCACTTAGTCGCCCGCCGGGTCGCCATGGAAGCAGTTTTTTTTTTACGTATAAAACTTGCTTTTCTAGGAGAGACTTTTGAAGGTTTGATTGATCGCATGCCGGGGCCGAGGGGGCCACATTGTTCTGAGGGACTTTTGAGCCAATAGAGACAAGGGACAAAGACAAAAAGATAGTTAATATGATGGGAATATTGCAAAAAATGCATTTTATTGGATATTTTTTCTGTTTATAAGTGTCCGACACGTATAAGCAAATCTTACCTCTGCAAAGGATGATCGTCAGCGTATAGTAAAATAAAGGTTCTGATCATATTTAAGTGAAATATTCAGGAAATTTTGTAGTTTCATTTGGAAAATAAGGGGGTTATTGGTATTAAATATAAATATGAAATACTTGGATTTTTCTGAGTGACTGTCGAGCCAATAGAGACACGGGACAAAGAAAAAAGATAGTTAATGTGATGGGAATATTGAAGAAAATAAGGAGAAAAAATGCATTTTATTGGATATTTTTGCTGTTTTTAAGTGTCCAACACGTATAAGAAAATCTTCCCTCCGCCAAGGAGGTCAGATGATCATCAGCGTATAGAAAAACCAAGGTTCTGTCAATATTTAAGTGAATTATGTAGGAAATGTTGTAGTTTCATTTGGAAAAGAAGGAGGTTATTGATTATTGGTATTAGATACTTATTAAATATTTTTCTGGGCGACTGTCGAGCCAAAAGAGAGAGAAGAGACATAGAAAAAAATGGTCTATATGTCGAGAAAATGGCAAAAGATTAGGACAAAACAAATAATTTATAATATTGTTTTAAAAATAAATTCAATTCAAATATACGTCATTTAAAAAAACTGTAAATAAAAAGTTGTTAATGTGAGAAGGCAAGTCCCAAGTCCAGCCTGGGGGCCAAATGTGGGCCTTAAGCAGACGTTATGCGGCCCGCTGTGTTACTATAATGTATAATTCATCCAAAGAATGTTAAATAGTCAACCATTTTAATATATATATATATAAAAAAAAAAACATTTTAAATGGCAAATATTCTCATGAAATCACCAATGAGTGAAGTTACCAAGTATTCTTAAAAACTTTCTGGACTTGTCTGTAAATACTTTCTCTTTATTTATTTTTTTAACTGGATAAACATATAGTAACATTTGTATTTTGAACTTCTGAGTAAGTTAAGTATGACGTCACCGTTAAAAAACTTTGGACATGTGTCAAAGTGAGTCCTAATACAAACAACAAACTCAATTTATATTTAGAAATGAACTCATAAGCAACAAAAAATATATAAAATCATATAAATATATATATCTCTAATTCTGCTCTTATCTGAGTCTCTGGATCCTCATTGGTTGTTATCCTCTTCACCTTGTGTCTCCATTTTCAACATATTTACTTCACCGGTGTTCCCAGTCTTCATGTGTCCAAACCGTCTATCTTTACCTCTTGTTTCTTCTTCTTCATCTTCCTTCGCTCATTTCTCAACTTTTCCTCTCAAAGAGTAAAACATGTCATAATAAGATCAGACTATATGAGGGGAATGAGGTGTAAAAGTCATCCTAAAATAAAAGAACTGCTGTCAGAGCCATTAGAAGTAAAAGACTTCTGTTAGGAAAACCCAAAGAGACGGAGATGTCAAAACTATTAAATCAACGTGTAATTAAGATGATTCTTCTCAACTATCTGACCTTAACGTTGTCAAGTCTCAGTAGCTGGATGAGTTCCAGCCACAGAAGAGCTTCAGAGGTAGAGACACCCACGAGGCATTTGACGGATCGATCAAGGACACATTTTTGTGGTTCAACTTCTCATCTTTCCTGTCCAAACCCTTGTTTTGGGATGCTTAACAGAAAGTCAACGCTAACGCTAGGCGAATCTTACCTCTGCCAAGGAGGTCATATGATCATCAGCGTATAAAAATCAGCGTATGTTTAAAGTTTATGATCATATTTAATTTAAATATTCAGGAAATGTTCCCATCTCAGGAATTTTATTTGGAAAAAAAAGGATTACTTGTTTGTTTTTTTAGGGGTGATTCATTAGCTTGGTAGCAATTTGAGGTACTTTTTTATTCCATTCGCTTATTCAGTTCTTAAATTATTGAAAACTTTTTGGATGATTTTAGTTCATGTTATATAGAAATGTGAGATAAGGGCTTTTTGAGGGATGTGATAACTATTTTACATGCCTCACAGCGTGAAGGTTGTGGGTTTACTTTCCAGCTTGAGGCAACCTGAGGCCTTTTTCTGCGTGGAGTTTGTTGACAGGGACTTCCTACAGAAGTGTACAAAACATCACGACAACTAGGGTATTGCCAAGTCACTGGTGATACGTATCTGTAGGATCAAGAACATATTTGTAGTATTGTCAAGTACTTGACTCTGGTGTTGCAGAATTTACAGACCACATGACTCTTGACGAAGTTGTAACTGCTTTCATTTGTTTTCAAACCAAAATGTGTTCAAACATCAGCTTTAGAAACTGCTACAGTCACTGTATCCTCTTATCCCCAGTCATCTTGGGGACCTTTGTAGTATTCTTAAGTACTTGACTCTGGTGTTGTAGAATTTACAGACCACATGACTCTTGACAAAGTTGTAACTGCTTTCATTTGTTTTTAAACCAAAATATGTCCAAACATGAGCTTTAACAGCTGCTGGAGTCATTGTATCCTCTAATCCCAAGTCATCTTGGGGATCTTTGTAGTATTGTGGAGTACTTGACTCTGGTGTTGCAGTATTTTCAGACCACATGACTCTTGACGAAGTTGTAACTGCTTTCATTTGGTTTGAAACAAAAATATGTCCAAACTTCAGCTTTAAAAGCTGCTGGAGTTGACTGTATCCTCTCGTCCTCTGTCATCTTGGGAATATTTGTAGTATTGTGGAGTACTTGACTCTGGTGTTGTAGAATTTACAGATCACATGACTCTTGACGAAGTCACAACTGCTTTCATTTAAGCGCTCTATAAATATAAATTACTTACTTACTTACTTATTTGTTTTGAAACCAGAATATGTCCAAACATCATCTTTTGAAGCTAATGGAGTCGATTGTATCCTCTTATCCCCAGTCATTTGGGGAACTTTGTAGCATTGTCGAGTACTTGACTCTTGTGTTGCAGTATTCATAGACCACATCACTCTTGCCGAAGTCCTAACTGCTTTCATTTGTTTTGAAACCAAAATATGTCCAAACATCATCTTTTGAAGCTAATGGAGTCGACTGTATCCTCTCGTCCCCAGTCATCTTGGGGAACTTGGTAGTATTGTCGAGTACTTGACTCTGGTGTTGCAGTATTTACAGACCACATCACTCTTGCCGAAGTCGTAACTGCTTTCATTTGTTTTGAAACCAAAATATGTCCAAACATCATCTTTTGAAGCTAATGGAGTCGACTGTATCCTCTCGTCCCCAGTCATCTTGGGGAACTTGGTAGTATTGTCGAGTACTTGACTCTGGTGTTGCAGTATTTACAGACCTCATCACTCTTGACGAAGTCGTAACCGCTTTCATTTGTTTTGTACAGTGTCCCAGAAGTCCAAAAAAAATTAAACAAAATTACAAATTTCCTGAAACTGATTTTACAATTTCTAAAAAATTCCCCAATTGTTTTTTTTTAAATGGACAAAACCTTATCCTTGAATACAGCTAGCTTCTAATTACCCTCCCTTGCACCTACCTACAGGTGGCGCCCACGATTCTTCCTTTACATATGATTCTAGAGGCAAATTTGTATAAACAGATTCGCATTTAAAAACTCTTGAAACAAATCTACTAGTGTCTCAAAAAATGTTTTATAACCCTTGTGACAGATCCTCAGAATATCGAATAACATTGAACCATCACTCCATTCCTTCAGAAGATCTCTGAGGACGTCTGGTTTTCGGTCCAAGTGTTTAAACGACCTCCGATCCTCAGCACGCGAGCATGCATCCATTAATCAGGTCTGTTTCCAGCCCCTTAATCGAGCCGCGCTTTATTAAACCATCTTCAAAACCGTCGACAGTCAATGATAGCATCTCGGCGAGAGCATCACACCTCCTCTTCCTCCCACGCCGCCGTGTGTGTGTGTGTGTGTGTGACCTTAAATGATGGTCTCTGTGGATTTTGGATTAGCTGCAGCGGCGCTCCGTGCACTACTATGATCAGCTGTTTACGCTGCGAGGTGACTCATAGCAGTCAATATTGGTGTGTAAAGCCCACTCAGGTCCCGGCGCCTTTCAAGTGCCGGCCAAGTCATTATCATCTGAAGCTCCGGCCTGCGCCGCAATAATCGGAGAGGAATCCACAGAACTTCTGCCTCCAGGGACGGTAGATTTGGGCTTCAGTCGTACCTGCTATTGTTCCTTCATCTGCACTTTTCTTTTTACCCTCCCTTTCTTATCTGGACTTCACGCCATCAAGATCATTTCATCTCCGTGACAAAGTGGTAGCGGCGGCGGCGGCTACATCCGAGTGGAAGTCAAACAGGCAAACTGTTTTGGTGTAACAAGTCTTGTTTGTGATTCCAGGGAAAGCTTTTATATCCCGAGCTTTCTACTTGACTCCTGTCATGTGTTTGCTTACAGCTTTTAAGTGCTTCGCTTAGTTAGAGTCGAGACTCTCGGCGAAACGCGCACCAGTCACGCCGACTCCGTGCAGGAACCAAAACAAGCATTGAGCTGGGAAATAGAAATTATTATTTTTAATTAAATGTCAGTTAATACAAAAAAAATAACTGAGATATCAAGCTAGATATAATGTTCCATTTTTATTTATTTTTCATTTCCAGCAAAAATCTTTATGCACAAACATATCCACAATAAATCCATTAGCAAAATGATTAGCATAAAACCAACAGTTAGCATTAACATGCTAACATCAAACCAGGAAACGTACCTGCGTATTGTTCTTCTTTTAAACATCTAAAAAAGCTTTACTGTTTATTCTTGTTCACTCTTATGTAGGATGGCGGTTGTGTTTTCAATTATTTTATTACTAATGTTATTTCGTAGGGTAGGCTTTATGTCGTTTTTTGGCCCCGCTAACTAGCATAGACGTCCAGCAACACTTCTTTCTATTCTGCTTCTTTGTATTCTGTCATTTGAAAAAACTAAAAGTTTTCTTTAAACATGTAACAGGGGTTTCTGAGTCCTCCAGCTTAGCTGAGGTTTGTTAAAAACAATATATTTTGGGCAAAATACAATAAAGCTACTAGCATTTATATGCTAGCTACAATGCTAAAACTACCCTGAACGTTTAGCAAATACTGTTCTAGTAACGCATTTTAGTAAATTAAAATAAATATATAACACTAGATAATTGAATTTCAGTGAGGTAAAATATTAAATATAAAAAACTTCTAAGCCTTTTATTCGGATAAGAAAGTGTGTTCATGCTAACACACAACATCGGGAGACGACAGATTTGAAAAGTTATCTTGAATAAACTGGCTTCTATTAGCCTTATTTGCAGTCCTGAAACACATTCTTATTATTTAAATTATTTAAATTCAATTCAACAACTGAAAATGTTAGCATCGAACTGCTAGAGCTACTTGTTAGCTGCCACTTTGCTACGTTGTACAAATGTAACAATCAAGAGAATAAATATATTGGTTGAAATTAAACTTCTATCCAAACAATTTTAGCGGTTTATTTAAATTTATTTAATGAATAGTTTTATGCTTTACACATAGTACACCTAGATACATGCTATGTTAATATTATTTTTTCATTATTATTATAACTTTTGAGTCGGAAATATTCAATTAAAGGGATTTAAAAAGTCAAACCGATCTATCTATTCATCTAGTTGTTTCTCTTACGTTGTATTTACATCGGAACCGAGTGTCTTCTCTTGACTACGTTCAATTGTTGTGAGCAGCATAAGTACAAGACGCTGCCGCGAGGTCAGAAGTCATCACGGAGGAGCAGGGAGGCAGTGAGCCGAGCGGGTCACGTGACCACTCCAGATGTAAAAGCTGCTCAGCTGTAGCTCGTGTCCATCGATGAAAACAGTCGCAAACTCGACGTGACCGTCGGCTCAAGACAACTGGAGATCGAAAACCGTCTCGTGAATCGTTGTTTTTGTTTTACATTTATTGAAAAACAACCTCGTGATCGACCCAGAATTAGCATCTTCTCCACTCTTGGCATGTGTTTTGCGTGGAAACCGTGATTATCAAGTTTTGGATGGAAAAGAATTAAACCCGTCCTCCGTGTTGTCTGTGTTGCAACAGGTTTATTAGCAAATGATGGTGATTTAGGGAAGATAACAGCATCTATTACCACTTGAAACCGCTCGCCTTGTGTGGGCTTCGCCGTCTAACCTACAATTAAGAACCCAAACACAGTCATTAGTCAACACTTGCATTGTTAAGAATCTGCATCTCTCCTCGGCTCCGAAAGCATTAACAATGCACTTCCATCTCTGGAATAGAAAAAATAAAGTGTCTTCTTTTGTTCTGCAGTCACAGAGCACATTTTTTTTAATGCTCTTTCCAGGTAATGCAGAGACGCCGGTTTATTTTGGGAGCCTCTTAAACCAAGGTGTGACTGTCACTGACTCCTCGGGCTGTTCTTCGGATAAAAAACCTGAACTGGAATAACCCGAGCGGACAACGTTTTTTTTATGTTTCATCTTCCCGTCGCTTTCTGCTGTTGTGTGTGTGTGTGTGTGTGTGTGTGTGCGCCGGTGACTGCGGCAGCTGTCGGAGGCTCAGGTGCGAAGATCGCGCTCGTGATTACGGAGATAAATAATATCAGACGCCGCATGTCGGAAAAAAGACGTCGCAACGATGGCGGTGACGCCGAGCGTATCCGGAATCGTAACTTTTATAAACATGTGTGGAAAACGTATTACGGTTGTCATCATTTATTCAACAAGCAATTTGGTGGTTGATTTATGCAATGAATAGCTGATGAAGCAGCTGCTACATAAGTCAAACCTCCAGTGTGGCTTTCATTCAAGCATTATTTATATTTCTCCCTCACAATGGCTCACGTAGTAGTGCTAAACCGCTAGTCCCAGAACTTGAACCGGTGCCCGAAACTTTGGCTAACAAGCTAACTTTGTCCAAAATGTGTTGGTTTTTTCCCTAAATAGCGACGCTTCGATAATTGTGTTTGCAAGCTATGAGTGTTTTTCATTTTTCTTGTAATTTACCGCTAAAAATATTAGCATTTGAATGCTCAAATGAAACCAGAACATCGCTGCCGTCGGCCTCTTAAGTTGACCTCTCGCTCTTTAATGTCACAGTTGTCAAGCTAAAGGGAGTAGGTTAGCGTCCGCAGGGCATGGTTAGCGTCTGCATGGGCGGTTCAGTTGTTTGTGGAAGGATTCCGGTGGCATATATAAAAAAATAAGTCTTGTTAGTGTAGTTATTAAAGGACTTAAATGGAATTGAACGTATTTGTATCTGGCTCCCCCCGCTGTCAGAACAATACAACCGCAACTAGGTAAAGGATCGTGAAAACTGAAGTGTCTCCAACTGAAGAAAAGGGGTTGTGTCTATTTCCTTATTTCTCCTTCAGAAAAATATAAAATGTAATACCTTAATAAATTTCACCCATTCTGGAAATGAATGCAAATGCCGTCTCCTAACCAGTACTGTGAAGTAGTGGTTGGTCAGGCTCCTCAGAAAAGTGTTAGTCTTAGTTATATTTGGTGTCGACTTTGTTTCAAAGTGTCAGAACATTACAATGGCTCAAAGACAAAAATAGGTGTTTTGAATATGCATAAAAATCTAAAAATATCGGAAAATTTTGCTTGATTGAGTTTTTCAGTTTTGGATGTGTTTGTTATTCAATAGTTTCTCCTGAGCGGCTTCATGGGACAGCGACCGGTCATCAAAACGTGAAGGATTATCTCGACAATAGTGACGTCAGAGTGACAACACAACGGTGTGTAGTTGGTCATTTGTGTCAAATTATGATTGGCTGTGAAATTGTGTCTTTTTGAAAAATATTTCTTCTGTTTGTGTTACTTTCAAGTAGCTAATGTCAACATCGTACTTCGAGAATTAGGGAAGGGTATCGTTAAAGTTTTATACAAGACCTGTGCCGAAAACAGTACTTTTAACAAATGGTACTTAAAAGATGGAAAGAGATTTTAAATTGTTTAAGAATTTTGACATGGTTGGAGTTGATCATGTAAGCACTGGAGTCGCTGTCTTACTGGTTACCATGGTTACTGGACCTAAAAGGTCAAGTTGAGATGGACAAAACCATAGAGATTAATGAGGGACTTGTCTTCTGGCTTTCGCCTAAACGGACTGAAACAAATGTGTTTGTGGTATCCCTTTTGTTGTCTCTGGGTCAACATGAACGACCACCACTGCATATGTATTTCTGGAAGCCAGGGAGGTCGTTCACCTTGACTCAGAGACAATACAAGGGATACCACAAACACATTTGTTTTCGGGCCTTCAGGTCACCTTGACCCAGAGATAACACAGCTAACTTTCTCTTCATTTAAGATGTAGCGTGACGTGTTAGCTTTTATCTTTCTTAAACGCTATCGTAGAGCTTAGCATGAAGCTAAATTGCTACGGCAGTGAACCAATCAGAACCAAGGATACTGAACAGTGAGAATAACTGTATTTCTTGTACAAAAAAAAAGCTGCATCTTATTATAAACTGTATTTCCTGGCAAGAGCCAAACCCATGAGTCAGAAGATAATCTGAGCGGATTGAGGCAGATTAATGACAGACGAGTCAACACGCAAATCTTGGTAAAGGTGCTTCTTCCCCTTCGGCTGACAACCACGGCCTCAGAATCAGGGATGGCTAATCCCCGACGCCATTGTGTTAGCGGTTTGCTAGCTAGGATTAATATTTCCTCAGTAAACATCCAGTTGAAATTCCAGACATTATTCTCAAAGCCTCCTCAGCAGCTTCTCTTTCCTTCTCGCTCAGATCTGCTGATGTTGTTTTCTCTGCCCTTAAAACTGTGCCACGTCTCAACCCTCGTTCCTCTGCTCCTCGCCAGCTGCCGCCTGAACTCGCACTATCACTCACAGGGATCTTCTCGCTTGATTCCTCTTTCTTAATTATTGGACGTGAAATATTCGGGATAATTAAATGTCAATTACGATCGCGGACTCCGGGGAGTTCTGCTCGGGAAGGGATTCATTTGGGGGATTATTTGTCGAGGTCGTTCATTATTATTATTTTTTTTTTCAAAAGCCGTAGAGAACGTTCCCGGGTCCTCGGGGGGGATATGTTGATCGGGTCGAAAGGTCGTCGTAAACACACGCAACGACCTTTTTTCTACTCGGAGCCACACACGTGTTTTACGAGGACATCATGAGGATCTTGAGAGGGAGATAGACCCCCACACCCACCCCTCATTGCAAACAGGATGTAACCTATTTGGATCGCGGTGCCATATTGCAGCATGAATTATGAACCGACTCCACTGCGCTGCATTATAAGTAATAAATAATGATGTTTAATAATGCGTGAGGCTCTTTTTCTCGAGAGTTTGTGTAAGAACGGAGCCAGGCGTTGTGAATGGTTCGTGTCACTCTGTCGCAGTAGCATTAGAGCGAAGTCTGGTCCGAGTCCAAAGTGACCCCTTTTTTTTTTAATGTCTGGATTTTACATTCCGTCTCACTTCGCTTTTGCTCTCTCTCTCTCCGACTGATTCTCCCTCCATCGCCTCCCTTCCCCGCTCCATACTGATCCAGACTTTGGAATTCAATGTTGCTATGGTAACAATGTCGGGTTTCTCCCTCCCCCCCCCCCCATCCCCCCGTCCCCTCTCCAATCGCTCCTCTTATTCAGACGAGTGCTGACTCTGGAGTCATGGGGTCTTTAGTCAGTATCTGTGTCACTACTACACGGTCGCTCTCGTAACATAAATCAAAAAAGATTGTGTAGATAACGTATTGAGATATGTAGCGAGATGCTGGATGGTTGCTCGGTTGTTTTAGCTTTAGCTACATTTGCTAATATTTGCATCAGATAACCAGTTCAATTGCTAATCAGTTATTATAATATTTTCTTTTTGATAATCTAAAAATTCTATTTTTTGCTGATTAACTAAAATAAAAAAGGAATTTAATTAGTAATACTAGTTGTTAGCATTTCTCTAGCTACATTATTTGCACTTTTAGTCAATATTCTATCCTTAAATGCAGAAAATTGATGTTCTCCCTATTCTCCAGGCACTCTGGTTGCCTCCCAAAATAAAATACAAAATATATAAACTGTATATATGAAAATGTGGTGGATGTTAACCTCCCTTTTACCCTAAGTAACTGGAATAGACTCCAGTAGCTTGTGACTGAGACGAAACTAAAAAGTAAATAATAATAATAATAAATGAAAGTTATGGAGGTGGATAAGAGTCTTAGTAAATTATAAACATGTATTCTTTGATTCACAATGTACACATCTTTTAAAAGAGACTTACCAATAAGAAATTGTATTTTTCTTTTTCTTTTTTTTTTTAGATTGAACTTAAAACAACACAGAATTTGCTGACTTAGCACTGATGTCTTTAGTTGAGGTTTTGTTTAGATTCCAAATAAAGATCTTTTTATTAACCTAATGAATTGACAATGTTTCAAATGCTAATAAAATGTATCTAAATGTGATGATAAAATTAATGGAGGACAAAGATGTGGGAAAAGGATTAAACAATAAATAAATACATCATTGTGAATGAGTGGGTTTTAATGCAATAATGAAAAATCCGAAATGTATAAATAAAGTGCTTTTAAATATAGTAAATCACTTTTTACATTTTTCATTGAAATATACCAACAAATGGTAATAATAGAAAAGTCAATTCTAAATCCTTTGCACCTCACAAGCAAGTTCAAGGGCCCTTTGTGGCCCCTATGCTGCACCATCAAAGTACATGTCTCTGAAAACTTGCATGAAAACTTTAAATATTAAACACTAATCGGATACTTTACTCTGTAAATGTCGATCAACTGATCAATGAATTCAAGACGAGTATTGATGCTGTAGAGTGTGTACCTTTAACGAAAGATCAATAAAGGGATATTTCTATTTCACCCTGCCTTTGTTTCTTTAAATGAGCTAAAAAAAGAGTCAATTTTTCTCTTTCCTGTCTGCAGCAGTGGAGCAGACACCATGGGCGTTCTTGCACAAGCTTCCTGCTAACAGAGACCGGAGCCGGACAAGTGTCCACAACGACAACCCTCGGCCCCGACCAGCTTCCCACTGTGAGAGACGGAACAAGAAGAAGCAGAAGCATCAGGAGTGTAAAAGACGGAAGAGGGGGAAGTGGGCGGACTAGTCGATGGATGCTGTCCGGATTGAGGGGACAGCACTTTCTTCACTGTCGAGGAAAAGAAAGATTTCAAAATGGAGTCGAAGGATAGAAACACAGCATCAGGTAACTCCTCTGATCATCTCACGTCACCGTCAATATGTCTTTCATTTGCGTGGAGGGAGTAAGTGGGCGATTGGTGGAGCCACTGAAGGCCACCGGCGGCACTTATGCATTCACGCCGAGCCCCGCTGGTTCTGAAGGGACGGGCGCCCGGGTCATGAATATTGAGAAGATTGGGAGGGTGTGATCTGTTGTGTTTCACATCAATTCAGTCTTGTTAAGCAGAGTCAGCAGAGTCATTCAACTCTCCTCCAAGGACACATCATAGTTCCACACTGGCCCCTGCCTCCCTCCTTCTACACCCGCTTTTATCTTGATGTTATCTTGAATCAATGTCCTTCTGCTGAAACTTTCTTTTGCCCCCTTCCTGTCCCTCTGAAGGCATGGTGTGCGAGAAGGGGATCCAGATCCTCCTCACCACCGTCGGGGCGTTCGCTGCCTTCGGCCTGATGACGGTGGCGATAGGGACGGACTACTGGCTGTATTCTCGTGCCATGATCTGCAACAGCACGGCTAACGTCTCGCAGGACGACCCCCACAATAAGGACAAGAAGGACCCTGGAGCGCTCACCCACTCAGGACTGTGGAGGATATGCTGCCTTGAAGGTAAGAGAAGTCGTTTGGAGTTTGCTGTATGGGGTCGGTCATAGGTCATGGGTCAATGTTGGCCCCTTAAGGGAAGATATATGGTCCGTCTCCACCGGCTCGTCTAAGCGCTACTCTACTCGACGAGACTGTACCTGGTTGGTGTTGTGTTTCCATCAGCATCGTACGTCGGAGCAGATACTTTCATCAGTACCTTAAAATAAACGGTATGTTGGTCAGAAAAGTTCTTCCATGGTCCTCTGAGCTTTTGTGGCGGATTGCCGATGAACACGCTATTTCCAGGCCCTTTTTATTTTATGACGGACCACCCACTACAAGTAGGTAGCAGGGCAACAGAGTACAGTTGAGCTGAGCCCAGTCGAGTAGGGCTTACACTAGTAGAAAATCACCAATAGAGTTAATTAATTATTTTGACAACATACCCCTTGTTCAAAAAGAGATGAGCTTGGGCTAGTGACCAAAGATCCCAGATGCACATCAAGTCTTCCTTAGCCACCCTTAGAGGTTGAGGGAAAAGCCTAGTCATCTGGAAAAGGCTGTGAGTAGAACCACTGCTTCTGCTTCTTGGTAACAGCCAGATGAGACGCCACCTTAGTGAGCTGTTCAGGTTAGTTGTCAGATCGTCTACTGGTTGACCTGGAGAAGAACTGTATGGGAAGAATCTAAACTGTGTACTTCTGCTGCAGCCTCTACTAATCTACCGAAAAAATGGATCAATGGATGGACAGCTAGTAGTAGTTTTTCAAAGGGACTAGAAGTTGCGTTAAAACTAGGCGAACTAAAGTATCTGTAGGTGGGTTTTCTTCACCTTTGGACATGCACAATGAAACCCCTGATGTCCCCCATTAAAACCCAATCACATGACCAGTTTATTCTGTTTACGATCCCAAAAGTAATTCCCTTATACTTGTCCGTGCAAACAGACTTTACCAATGAACCAAAAATATGAATGCTTATAATGGTAATGGGAACCCACCCAGTCGGTGTCCTCTTTAAGTGTCCATAATTCTTAACTTTACTGAAGTACTTCCTTGGGTACATCTCTATATTTATCGTTAGACTTATTGGGAGAACTTTTTAATAGTGGGCAAGTTTTGTCTAAGTGTTTTAAAAATGTTCTCCAAATTACCACTCAGGTTTTGTCACCGATGTTGGCCATTGAGTCAATAGTCGTCATATTTGAGAAAAGGAATTTAAAGAACAAGAGCTACTTTTTGAAAGTAGTAACGTTCAACTAGTCAATGATCAATATGTAATAACAATTAAATGACAATTGATTCAAAGCTATTTGACTGAGTTATGACTGAGGATGTTTGATCACTGCGTTGAAATCTAATCGGATTATTGATTACGATGGATTTTTATGTGTTAACCTGTTAATTTTGACAGCCCTCATTAAAACACTTGTTACGATATATATGGTCGGCACTTTAAAGTTTTTCAAATAACATTTCTTCAATCAATACAGGGGTTAAACTGCAAGTTTATCTTTAATCAATATTGATTATCAAGGACAGCCCGTGAGACAAGAAGCCTTTGTGCTCACTTGCATTATCATTAAGGTACGCTGAGGCTTTAAAGAAACCATTTATCTTCCTCTGGAATTCTATGATTCAAATCCGGTCTTTTTTTTTTCTATTTTAGAGCAACAGAAAAAAAAACGGCAACAGGCCTATTTAAACCACTGTAACTTAATCTGTCGATTCATTCTACATTACACAGACTGTCAGCAGAGGAGGGTGGGAGTGGAACACACCGCCGAGCTCTGGGAAAATCTCTTCATGGTATATCCTCGCCACCCTTATAATGCCAGCTCGCTCTCATCCTTAAGCTTCCTGATTTTAAACAACAGTCCTGGCAGCACTGCGGCAGCGCGCCCCCACACACACTCCCACCATCGCCTCGCTTTGTCTCTTGCTACTCTTCTTCACTCTTATTTCAACATAACTCATCCGCCCAGACGTTCTCTCTCCCCGTCCGGGGCCCTTATCTTTTAGCATTCCGCTTCACCCTCTGATGCGGTAAAGCTCGCTATCTTGGCGTGCCTTGGAGGTCAAGCAGCCTGATGTCTGTGGACTGTAGAGCCAAGAAAGATGCTCAGTAGTGCGGTGGTGCAGTGAGGTGCAGCCAGAGTGGAGATGCAGGACATGCGAGCTCTGAAAGATTTATGCCCGGGGGTGGGTGGCACATTATGCTTTGGATAGAGATGTGTCCTCCAAAACTCTTCGGAGGCAACTCCGGGAATGCTCTTGGTGTCAACGGTCGATCGTTCGTTTCGAGGCTGCGAAGCCTTTTTTAAAGTTTAGAAAGCAACCTTGTGGAAATATACCAAGGTATGTTAAAGTTAATGATCTCATTCTTCTATATTAACATAGCCAAGGTCACCATCTGCTTCTGTTTGGACCAACCTGTCAAATTAAGTATTCCACTGAAGCCCTCCGACCAAGCTCTTTGTACCTCACCTTGCAGGTTAAGTAGTGGCAAATAAGACGGAATACATTTGTGTAGATTATTGTTCAAGTGATGGGCAGTGACACACATCTCTAAGTGCACTGCTTTACAGTACAATGTAAGACAGTGCATGTACTTGCCCAGTGGTTAAATTTCAACAGGGTAGTACTGTCTCAAATCAAACACTGCCGCTACACACTTACCTGAAATGTGTCGACAGATTCTTCTTCTACTACTTTTTAACGCTGATTGCAATCAGCCAGTGGAACACTATCACCCACACTTGCCAATCGCCAATCGAAACAATCAAATTAAGTTGTGTTTCATTTTGTTATAATGTTGTTGTGTTGTTCTCGAGACATTTATGCCGGTATCTGCTCCAAAGACGCGTCGTCAGTGACGTCGCTTCAGTTTAGCGTCGTCTATGTCACCAAGATGGCGGCCGTTGAGGGTGGAGAGTGTCCATCGATCCACACTCAATTTTTTTCTCAATTTGAGTGCGCAATTTTGAGTCCTCATTGTACACTACATTTTTGCACACTGCTCATCGGGACGCACTTCTGCACTCAAAATATAAAGTGTACACCAAAAGATGTGAAGACAGGGTGGAACTATGACAAAATGATATGCTTGGCTTGAAACAGAGATGACAACGATGTCTTAGAAAAATTGAATTATTGCCATAGTTCACCTACATTTAGGCTTTTCAAAATGCCTCCTCGATGGAGTATAGGAACAAATAATTATCTCCAATCCAGTTAATTGCTCAATTTAATCTGCACCTATGTTAGCCTCTAACACTCTTATAGACGTCTAAGAAAATCCCACCGAACCAAAAACAGTCAAATTCCACCTAATACCATAATACGTTTTGCTCTGTTTTTAGAGGGTTTTTTTGGATTGGAAGGAGATCTGGAATACGTTTGTTTGGTCTAAGAGAACGTCATTAACAAAAACAAAACCCAATAGGGTTTAGTTGTGTCGCTACTTGTTATGTCTTAGCTGATATTTTTTAAACAGATAATAATACAGACAATTTAAAGCTGTATCAATTTGTATTCAGAAACAACTAAAGCAATAATGCATCTTCCAGACATGACATTGAAGGGGAAGTGTTGACAGCAAATGTATCATGTTTGTTAAATAATAAAAGGGGACAAAATTTGTTGTTGGAACAACAATGTGAGCTGAACAAACATATTTTCACCAACAGGAAGAATGAGTCGAGATTGTGATATTTTCTTTTTATTCTGGAACACTCTATTAATCCTTATTTTATCTAAGTTTGTCCTCCATCAAACACACCAATTCCTTTCCTTCAACACCAGTTTGACTCTTTTTTGGATTCTCTGTATAATTGTTGGCAACGATTATCTCTTTTGCTTATCTTTTCTTAAACTAAGTCATGTGTATATGTTGCCATATCAACATGAACATTAATCTACTTTGATTTTGAGCCAAACGTCCTGTGGGCCACATGAAATGAATTGGTGGGCCAGATCTTGCCCCGGGGGTTTGAATTTGACACATGTGACACATCTTTATGGGACTCCAGGTCAGCCTGGTGGTCTTTCATCAGAGTGGAAATACTCATTCAATTTCTAAGACCAAAAAAAAGGACCCATTTCAAAATATCAAAAATGTTATTCAACCCACTCAGAAAATCCTTTTTTTTCCTCTTTGAAAAAGGCGCTGATTCAGCAAAAAAATAAATGTGTCATTGTTTTATTTTGCTGTTTTATTTATTGCTTTATTGTTCCTCACAGGCGTCAAAAGAGGCGTGTGCTCCCAGATCAACCACTTCCCGGAAGACGCCGACTTCGACCACGACGGGGCCGAATACGTCCTGCGTAAGTCGACACGGTTGATGACGAGCGGCTTCCTTTGATTCTCAAACTGCTCAACAGATGATCTCAGCAAGAAGTAAACATGTGACCGCGAAAAGACAGGAGGGATTGGATGCCCTAGTTGATGCTGAGCGCCCCTGCAGCTATTCCTCTCTGTGATATGTTACATGTGAGCCTCGGCAAACACGTAGCTTGTGTTCTGTTTAGAATGTTGCTGAGGCATTTTGTTGGCATTTAGGTGGCATTTCCTCTCCGGTGGCCTAGTTATCCAGAGAGATACTGTGTTCCTATCTTTCGCTCCTGGTTATGGCTTCCTCAGGAATTTAGGTGCGATACCACCTGGTGGACGACTCGTTTACGTCACCTTAAAAAGACCCCGCGATTCCAGCACCCAAAAAAAACATTCCCTTATCTTACATTTAGATTCAAAACGATGGCTGCCAAGTTGTCTACTTTCCTTGAGCTACTCCAGAAATGGTTTGGAAAACTGCTTCCATGTAACCTGGTAACCGAAGAGGCAGCAACGCACAAACCCGAACATTGTGACATCACACTTGCCGGCACCTCCGGGGGATGTTCAATCGCCCTTCACGCTCAGCATTGTGTTTTAGCAGAAGATAATGAGTCGAGGATATCAGGATGTCTCGCAGCAGTAAGAGTGTGAAGAGCATGTTAGTAATTCTTCATTAAAATACAAAAAAGGTGGCATATATTTTAAATTGGTGGATCACACCCCCTGTGTCGGGGACCGTTACTGGTTCATAAGGCGTTTAAAGCATAAAAAAAGGTATATCATTTGTATTGATTATTAGTGTCTGAAATGTGTTCTGTTTTGAAAATAACTATCCTATTTTCTCAGAAGTAACATTAGCCTATAAACTGGCGAAAATTTTTGAAATTTATTTATTTATTTTACTGTTTTATCTGAAGGTCGCTCCGTGAATATAATTCCGACACTAAAAGGTCAACTAATATGAAGACCTAACTGGCTCGCTCACATGTTTCAAACGTGGAAGTCTTCCTCTCCACCATGCAGTGAGTCCCTCATCATGACCCTGTTTTGAAGTTACTACTTTATAAACTTCTCCCCCGTCTGGAATCTCAGCAAACAAGAGGTTACGAGATTGGCGTCCATCATGATGTAATAATGGTTTCACTCCTCCTCCAGCCAGCTGTAATCACGCCCACTTTGTTTATACAACGAGTCCCTTAGAGGTGGATACTTCCTTGATTGATGGTGCGCGGTGATAAACCTTGATGTTTGACCAATCACAGCAGAGTGGGTGTGGTTATGGTAAAGATTTAATCTCCAGAAAAAAAAAGTGTTTTCGGTAGGCGGGGCTTAAGGTCATTTTCTAATATAAATATTTAACTGAAAAGAGAGTTTTGTACAAACAGACACTAAAGAAAAACCAACACAAGATGATTACCTTCCAAAATGTTTACCTCTGTACAAGGCTTTAATTAGATCTTTGTAAGCAGGAAATATTCTTTCAACGAAAACTGAAAAAGTGATTAGGTGTATTGGTTGCCATCCTACTTGTAGCACCATTTGTAACAGTGAGCGAGCTCCTGATGAAATCAATCGTGTAGAGACTTTCTTTGGATGTGTTTCTGCAAGTTAAAGCATATAGCATAGACCAGTAATTTAACTTTTATACTGATGGTTGTCGTTCTTCCTCCAGGGGTCGTAAGGGCTTCCAACATCTTCCCCATCCTCAGTGCCATCCTGCTGCTCATGGGAGGTATGTGTATCGCTGCTAGTCGTCTCTACAAGAGCAAAAGGAACATCATCCTTGGAGCCGGAATCCTCTTCGTGGCCGCAGGTAAATAAGCAGCACTTTCTCTGCTTCGTGTCACCGACATTGTTTGGGATTGTTTTGGCTTTTGTGCCAGTTTATTGGATCTTTTAAGTAAACCTGTATCTGGGAGCTGTCATTGGCGATAAGGTCATAAAATCCCAACGATTTGTGTTGGAACATTTGGCGTCTGTTAGCTCGGGCTTGGACTGGAACCAGCTCAGGTACGATTAATCAGAGATTGCGGTATAAAACAGGGTTAAATGTACCAACCGTCAAACTCAACTGCTGTTCATCGAGTCCCTTACTTTACAGTCTCACTGCAATCTGCCGTTATACTCCTTACAGGCTTGGCTTTGGGGGAAAGACTAAAGAAAGGGGGTTTCACTTTTTCCAATTCAATTTTTTTCTCAAAAATCACCTACTCCAATTTTAATGAAGTTAAAATGTATATCGGAATGTGCTTGTACAGGGTCAGTCAATTGCCCAAGCCAGTACTGTCTATACTAAAAAGTACTAAAAAAGTCATTTGCCCAAGCCAGTACTGTCTATACCAAAAAGTACTCACAAGGTCATTTGCCCAAGCCAGTACTGTCTACCAAAAAGTACTCACAAGGTAATTTGCCCAAGCTAGTACTGTCTATACCAAAAAGTACTCACAAAGTCATTTGCCCAAGTCAGCTCTGTCTATACCAAAAAGTACTTACAAGGTCATTTGCCCAGGCCAGTACTGTCTATACCAAAAAGTACTCACAATGTCATTTGCCCAAGCCAGTACTGTCTATACCAAAAAGTACTCTCAATGTCATTTGCCCAAGCCAGTGCTGTCTATAACAAAATGTACTCGCAAGGTCATTTGCCCAAGCCAGTACTGTCTATACCAAGAACTACTCACAAGGTCATTTTCCCAAGCCAGCACTGTCTATAACAAAATGTACTCGCAAGGTCATTTGCCCAAGCCAGTACTATCTATACCAAGAACTACTCAAAGTACAAGGTCTTAAATCAGTCTTGTTCTCCTTCAGGTCTGAGCAACATCATTGGCGTGATTGTATACATCTCGGCAGCGCTCGGGGACATCTCACCGAAGAAGGACGAGGACAAGAAGTGGCAATACTCCTACGGCTGGTCCTTTTACTTCGGGGGTCTGTCGTTCATCATGGCCGAGATGGTCGGGGTCCTGGCCGTCAACATCTACATCGAGAAGAACAAGGAGCTGCGGTGTCGGTCCCGCACCGACATCTTCAAGACGACCACCCACGCCATGCTCCGCCTGCCCAGCTACCGGTTCCGTCGCCGCTCCCGCTCCTCGTCCCGATCGACGGACCCCTCGCGCTCACGAGACCCCTCACCGGTAGGGGGAGGCGGGGGGAAGAACTTTGGTCTTCCTCCTTCCGCGCTGCTGTCCCAAGGTCCCATTTCGGTTTCCACCTTACCCAACCCGCACTCCCGCTCCCACACGGCTCTGGCCGGAGGCGACATCTCGCTCTACACGCTGTCCCGTGACCCTAAACTCGGGGGGCTGCCGCCGATGTACGGAACGGTGGACAGGGCCACCCTCTACCAGCTCCACAACTGCTTCCCGAAGGACGGCGGGGGAGGAGGTGTGATGATGAGCGGCACACTACCGTCCCTCAAGTCCCACAATCCTTCCAATTCCAACTCCAACGCTCCGATGACCAACTCAGTCGGCTCCGGTCCTCCTCCCTTCACCTCATCCACCATAGACCGGGAGCGAGGGATGGGGACACTGGACAGGCTGAAGGGAGACCGAGAGAGCAACTCAAATACTCTCAACAGGAAGACCACCCCGGTGTAGAGGCGGGAGGAGGAAGCGCTGGTGCACGAGGAGCGACCGGAGAATAAGGGAAGCGTCACTAGCAGGAAGCTACCGGTCGCCCTCCTAGCTAAAAGAGTAATAACTGAAGAGATAATAACAACAACAACTTTTACAAGATATTTTAGAAAATTATTTATTTTGTTATTGACTCAATGCAAATAACCGTGAGCTCGCCGTCAGAAGCTTCTCACAACCGTCATGCAATAATAGCGATAATTTAACCAGATCATCGTACGGTGTCGATTGTTGTTGTGGTTATTCTTCCTGTTATTACCGGTTTTGTTCGCGCTAGTTTTAGACCTCGAAAAAAGACTTTACTGTGAATTTTTCTCTCCACACAAAGTGTCAAACGTCGAGCATGAGTGTGCACAAATCGTCGGAGAATGAAAGCTGTTGTTTTTTTTTTTCTTTTCGTTGAAACCCCCACATGGTTGACCTTCGAAGTCCGATGTGAATACTGTAAATTGTCTTCCAATATGAAAAAGAAATGCAAACGACAGACGCGAGCGAAAAACACCTTGTCATGACGAGTCCGAGTTTACGACCAGCCTCCGTCTTCTCTCCATCCTTCTCCGTGTTAACAGTAGTTATTGTAGCTCTAGTCGTGTTAAAGATGTTTGTTCTTGGGCATTAACGAAAACCTCAGCAGAAGAAGAAAAAAAAAGACATCTGTACAGAATCAGGCGAAAGTTGCTGCCTGATCAAAATGTCCCAAAAGTGACACATGCAACTCATCAGTGGCAAAAAATATAAATACATTGTGTATACGTGGTTTAAGGGGACGGGGAGGGGGGGACGGGTGCATTGTAGAGACATTTCAGAAGATACATGTACATTGTAATTTACACATATATTTGTCTAAACGTGTTTTTTCGGGACCACTGTTGAAACCGGGTTGTGTAATCGTCGGCCGGTTTTGCCGAAGCGTTCTTTTTTTTCCTCCCCGGACTCTCGTTCAACGGTCTGTTCCGTCCATTCTCCGCTCGAGTCCAACGACAGACAATCCCTGAACTTTCCCAAAGGTTATTTTCACTGTGCTTCCCGGCTGACCGCTGACTCTCCTGTCTGAACTCGAGAATGTAAAAAAAAAAACTAAAAAAAAAACGACGGACGCGAACCCTCCGTTGTAGGATGAAGGCGACGCTCAGCGAAAGTCTTTTTTTTTTTCCTTTCTTTGAGTTGAGAAGATGTGATGAACCTGCGCACAGATAGCATTTATGTGGGCAATATAAATAGTCTGTAGTGGAGAGTAGATATATTAGACGGTTTATCTAAATGTGTGATAAACTCAAACACTGTATTGCACGAAGTTTATAAAAAACTATAACAACGACTCTCACTGACTTCTGTCGTTTGTTTAAAATCACTTGAAAATTTCAGATTCCTGTTTTTTGTCACGACGCGAAGGGACTGAAGGATGGCAGCTTTCCAGGTCGTGGTCAGGTGTGGGTGTCGGCCAATCAGGTTTGAAGATGCAGAAGCGCAAAAATTTCCCATCATGCACTGTTCATTTAGTTCACGGATCTCGTGTTTTTTGGGTGGTATTAATAATTTTTTTGCTCTCGTTTGTCACATTTTTGGTCAAGTGCTTTCTTTATGTTAGTTTTATGTATTCAGGTTTTTAATAACTTAATACTTCGTTAAGCTAAACTTGTTTTTTTAGCTTATGTTTTATTTATGCATTTTCTTATTTTAATAAAGACGTTCTCTGTTGAACCAAAACTTTTTTTTATCTTGTTTGTTTTCTCTCTATTGACTAATAAAGGAAAATCTAATCCAACTAAGTTTTGTAATTTAATAAAGGCATTTTCTATTGAGCTTAACTAATTTGATTTCATTTTTTTTCGTTCTTTTAACTCAAATTTTTAATTTTAATAAAAAAAAACGTTTTAAGCTCAACTAAATTTTATTAGATTTTTTAGGTTCATGTTTTATTTTCTATTGACTCAAGTTTTTACTTGAAATAAAAAAATGTTTGTTAAGCTAAACTACAATTTTAGTTTATGTTCTCTTTCTATTAACTAAAGTTTTGTGTTTTAATAAATATTTTTTTGTTCAACTAAACTAAAAATATTTTAGCTTAGCTTTCTTTCTATTGGTTTAGGGTTGTTTTTTTAAATAAAGAAATGTTTTTGTTGGAATAAACTAAACTCAATTATTGTCATTAACTTTATGTATTAAGCTTATGTTTTTTATCTTTAGTAAAGAACTTACTCTCATCTTCTCTCTCACTCTCAGCCTCACTCTTCTCTCCATCCAGCAGCAGGAGCTCGTCAACGCTGAGTCTGGTTCTGCTCAAGGTTTCTGCCTCTCAAAGGACGCTTTTCCTCGCCACTGTCACGCTGTGAGTCACTTCAATCCGTTTTTAAAAATGTTGTTGGTATTACTGCTGCTTTTCGGGGTTTGAGACTGTAATGCTCGGGTTTATTTTGCTCTCGTTTGTCACATTTTTGGTCACTTTTCTTTTTCTTTCCATTGACTCTGGTTTTGTCTTTTAATGAAGAAATATCTCTTTTGTCTATTTTCAAATTTGTATCATTTTATCTAAGATTCTGTCAACACTAATACAGTATTCTTTAGGTTTGTTTTTTTGGCTTCCTTTTTTTTTTACTGTTTACTGTTTTTTGTTGTTTGGTGAAAAACAATACATTTTTATGATCGTAAATAAGTCAACAGAGGGATTTATTGTTTTTTATGCAAGTTTTCTTTTGTAAATGATTTTAGATAATCAAGTTTATTTATTCTTCGTAAAGTTCTTATCATTTGGAGTCAACAAGTTTTTTCATTTCTCCAAAACATTTTTTCCCCCCAATTCTTTCAAGTCAAACACTAATTTATTTTGTATTCACTCTTTTATTTGTTTACTTCGACTAATACAACCACTAAAAATATCATTATATGTCGAGTATTTTTTTGTAATTCAAGAGGCCAGCGATACAAATCCTGCACATGTTCATGATCTTAACTTCACTTTCACAGAAGGATCTGCACAAGTTTACAGAGAAATCCTGGAACAAAGTAAATAAGTCTTTGAAGAACTTTTTCCAAATGTAACTCGAAGCTTTTATCAGTTAAAGTGCACGATAACGTTCCTCAAATATTATCATTCCGCTCGTTGTTTCCTTCAACAAGCGGCGCTCTGATAATGGACTGGTGCTTCTCTTCTCTTCCTCTCATCCCCCCATTATTCTCCACCTTCTCTTTAATCAAGCCTGTGTTCCTCGGAGACTCTGACCTTCTCTGTCTGATCGCTTGTGTAAATGTATGTGCGGCGCCAGGTGCTGCTGTTCGCTGCGCAGCATATTAACAAGGTTCGGACTTCAGGTTCAAACTTCAGGTTCAAACTTCAGGTTCAAACTTCAGGTTCAAACTTCAGGTTCAGACTTCAGGTTCAAACTTCAGGTTCAAACTTCAGGTTCAAACTTCAGGTTCAAACTTCAGGTTCAGACTTCAGGTTCAAACTTCAGGTTCAAACTTCAGGTTCAAACTTCAGGTTCAAACTTCAGGTTCAAACTTCAGGTTCAAACTTCAGGTTCAAACTTCATGTTCAAACTTCAGGTCAAACTTCAGGTTCAAACTTCAGGTTCAAACTTCATGTTCAAACTTCATGTTCAAACTTCAGGTCAAACTTCAGGTTCAAACTTCAGGTTCAAACTTCAGGTTCAAACTTCAGGTTCAAACTTCAGGTTCAAACTTCAGGTTCAGACTTCAGTTTCAGACTTCAAGTTCAAACTTCAGGTTCAAACTTCAGGTTCAAATTTCAGGTTCAAACTTCAGGTTCAGACTTCAGGTTCAAACTTCAGGTTCAAACTTCAGGTTCAAACTTCAGGTTCAAACTTCAGGTTCAGACTTCAGGTTCAAACTTCAGGTTCAAACTTCAGGTTTAGACTTCAGGTTCAAACTTCAGGTTCAAACTTCAGGTTCAAACTTCAGGTTCAAACTTCAGGTTCAGACTTCAGGTTCAGACTTCAGGTTCAGACTTCAAGTTCAAACTTCATGTTCAAACTTCATGTTCAAACTTCAGGTTCAGACTTCAGGTTCAGACTTCAGTTTCAGACTTCAGGTTCAGACTTCAGGTTCAGACTTCAGTTTCAGACTTCAAGTTCAAACTTCATGTTCAAACTTCATGTTCAAACTTCAGGTCAAACTTCAGGTTCAAACTTCAGGTTCAAACGTCAGGTTCAAACTTCAGGTTCAAACTTCAGGTTCAAACTTCAGGTTCAAACTTCAGGTTCAGACTTCAGTTTCAGACTTCAAGTTCAAACTTCAGGTTCAAACTTCAGGTTCAAATTTCAGGTTCAAACTTCAGGTTCAGACTTCAGGTTCAGACTTCAGGTTCAGACTTCAGGTTCAGACTTCAAGTTCAAACTTCATGTTCAAACTTCATGTTCAAACTTCAGGTTCAGACTTCAGGTTCAGACTTCAGTTTCAGACTTCAGGTTCAGACTTCAGGTTCAGACTTCAGTTTCAGACTTCAAGTTCAAACTTCATGTTCAAACTTCATGTTCAAACTTCAGGTCAAACTTCAGGTTCAAACTTCAGGTTCAAACTTCAGGTTCAAACTTCAGGTTCAAATTTCAGGTTCAAACTTCAGGTTCAGACTTCAGGTTCAAACTTCAGGTTCAAACTTCAGGTTCAAACTTCAGGTTCAAACTTCATGTTCAAACTTCAGGTCAAACTTCAGGTTCAAACTTCAGGTTCAAACTTCATGTTCAAACTTCATGTTCAAACTTCAGGTCAAACTTCAGGTTCAAACTTCAGGTTCAAACTTCAGGTTCAAACTTCAGGTTCAAACTTCAGGTTCAAACTTCAGGTTCAGACTTCAGTTTCAGACTTCAAGTTCAAACTTCAGGTTCAAACTTCAGGTTCAAATTTCAGGTTCAAACTTCAGGTTCAGACTTCAGGTTCAAACTTCAGGTTCAAACTTCAGGTTCAAACTTCAGGTTCAAACTTCAGGTTCAAACTTCAGGTTCAAACTTCAGGTTCAAACTTCAGGTTCAGACTTCAGGTTCAGACTTCAGGTTCAGACTTCAGGTTCAGACTTCAGTTTCAGACTTCAAGTTCAAACTTCATGTTCAAACTTCATGTTCAAACTTCAGGTCAAACTTCAGGTTCAAACTTCAGGTTCAAACTTCAGGTTCAAACTTCAGGTTCAAACTTCAGGTTCAAACTTCAGGTTCAAACTTCAGGTTCAGACTTCAGTTTCAGACTTCAAACTTCAGGTTCAAATTTCAGGTTCAAACTTCAGGTTCAAATTTCAGGTTCAAACTTCAGGTTCAAACTTCAGGTTCAAATTTCAGGTTCAAACTTCAGGTTCAAACTTCAGGTTCAAACTTCAGGTTCAAACTTCAGGTTCAAACTTCAGGTTCAGACTTCAGGTTCAGACTTCAGGTTCAGACTTCAGGTTCAGACTTCAGGTTCAGACTTCAGGTTCAAACTTCAGGTTCAGACTTCAGGTTCAGACTTCAGGTTCAGACTTCAGGTTCAGACTTCAGGTTCAAACTTCAGGTTCAAACTTCAGGTTCAGACTTCAGGTTCAGACTTCAGGTTCAAACTTCAGGTTCGGACTTCAGATTCAGACTTCAGGTTCAAACTTCAGGTTCAGACTTCAGGTTCAAACTTCAGGTCAAACTTCAGGTTCAAACTTCAGGTTCAAACTTCAGGTTCAGACTTCAGGTTCAGACTTCAGGTTCAAACTTCAGGTTCAGACTTCAGGTTCAAACTTCAGGTTCAAACTTCAGGTTCGAACTTCAGGTTCAGACTTCAGGTTCAGACTTCAGGTTCAAATTTCAGGTTCAGACTTCAGGTTCAAACTTCAGGTTCAAACTTCAGGTTCGAACTTCAGGTTCAGACTTCAGGTTCAAACTTCAGGTTCAGACTTCAGGTTCAAACTTCAGGTCAAACTTCAGGTTCAAACTTCAGGTTCAGACTTCAAGTTCAAACTTCAGGTTCAAACTTCAGGTTCAAATTTCACGTTCAAACTTCAGGTTCAGACTTCAGGTTCAAACTTCAGGTTCAAACTTCAGGTTCAAACTTCAGGTTCAAACTTCAGGTTCAGACTTCAGGTTCAGACTTCAGGTTCAGACTTCAGGTTCAGACTTCAGGTTCAGACTTCAGGTTCAAACTTCAGGTTCAAACTTCAGGTTCAAACTTCAGGTTCAAACTTCAGGTTCAGACTTCAGGTTCAGACTTCAGGTTCAGACTTCAGGTTCAGACTTCAGGTTCAGACTTCAGGTTCAAACTTCAGGTTCAAACTTCAGGTTCAAACTTCAGGTTCAGACTTCAGGTTCAAACTTCAGGTTCAGACTTCAGGTTCAAACTTCAGGTCAAACTTCAGGTTCAAACTTCAGGTCAAACTTCAGGTTCAAACTTCAGGTTCAAACTTCAGGTTCGAACTTCAGGTTCAAACTTCAGGTTCAAACTTCAGGTTCAGACTTCAAGTTCAAACTTCAGGTTCAGACTTCAGGTTCAAACTTCAGGTTCAGACTTCAAGTTCAAACTTCAGGTTCAAACTTCAGGTTCAAACTTCAGGTTCAGACTTCAGTTTCAGACTTCAAGTTCAAACTTCAGGTTCAAACTTCAGGTTCAAATTTCAGGTTCAAACTTCAGGTTCAGACTTCAGGTTCAAACTTCAGGTTCAAACTTCAGGTTCGAACTTCAGGTTCAAACTTCAGGTTCAAACTTCAGGTTCAAACTTCAGGTTCGAACTTCAGGTTCAAACTTCAGGTTCAAACTTCAGGTTCAAACTTCAGGTTCAAACTTCAGGTTCAGACTTCAAGTTCAAACTTCAGGTTCAGACTTCAGGTTCAAACTTCAGGTTCAGACTTCAAGTTCAAACTTCAGGTTCAGACTCCAGGTTCAAACTTCAGGTTCAGACTTCAGGTTCAAACTTCAGGTTCAGACTTCAGGTGACTGACGTGGTGACCTTGGAATTTAAATCAGGAAACAGAGGAAGTTTTGGAAAGTCGTATGTTAAACCTTCACTTGGTTTTCATAGGAATGTAATTATAACTTATTGTGTCGCGTGCTTTAATAACATGAGAGTATTTACGTCACTCAGGCTTGTTTGTAGCTCAAAGTCAACATTGAAAAGAGGGCAGTGGTCAGTGGCCGACTGTGAGATGCCTTTGATGGAAGTTTCAAACTGTGTTCATAAATATAATTTTTTAAACCAGATTTTCCACTTAAAACATTCTGTATTTATAATTATGATCGAAAAAATGATAATGGTTTTCATGAATCGTCTTTGATATCTTATACTTTTTTTTATTTACTCAAGTTTGTTTTCTCTTAATAAATATATTTTTGGTGAACCTTTATGGTAAAAAATAATGTATTTTTATCAATTATGTTTCATTCTCCCTTTTTAAATGTTTCTCTTAAATTTTTATAAAGATGCTGTTTTGTTTTTTGTACTTGGAATGGTAATAATTCATTCATAAAACTGAAATACGTTCACAGATACTATGCTACGGTGGCCTAGAAGTGCAAAACAAATGTAAAAACTCCTGAAAGAATTCACACATTTTAAACATAATCTCAATTTCTTGAAACAAATTTACAAACGGTAAAAAAAATGTTGACTTTCCTGAAACAAATTTTGAAAAAAATCCAAAACAAATGTACAAACTCTAAACAAAAATATAAATTTAAAAAAATAAATATACGGACTTTGAAACAAATTGTCAATTTCCTGAAACAAATGTAAACATTTAGAAAAAAAAAATCCAAAACAAATGTACATTTCCTGAAATAAATATACGGATTTTGAAATAAAAAAAACTGATTCCTGAACAAATTAAAATTAATAAATCCAAAACAACTTGTATATTTTTGTATAATTGTTTTTTATTCCATTTTAGTTTTAAAAATTTTCTGTGAGTAAATTTGTTTCAGGAAATTCTTATTTTATTTCAGAGTTTGCACATTTGGAACCATGTGTCAGATTTGAACACACATCACTCGTTGTAGTGAATCCAGAGCCGTGTTGTCACTTATTCCTGAGCTTAGTTCCAGTTTAATTAGCCGAACACGCAAACTAAACGCTGGTTATGTATCGAGGATGTAAGATAATGCTGCTGGATTATCTCTTCTTTAACAGGAATTCTAAGAAACTGGCCTCAGCAGCACTTCACACTCAGCTGGACCATCAGCGGCTAAATATACGACCGGGGTAGAGTGTCGGCGGGACTCAGGTTTCTGCTCGCTGGGAGTTTGAGCGTGTGTCGGTGAGCGTGTGTGTGTGTCTCCACGCCGGCGACCTCTGACCTGGGGGGGGGGGGGGGGGAGTGAGACGACTGGAGACGACGGCGAAGAAGAAGTGACGCTCTCAGGACGAGTCCCATGAGGACATGCTGTCACTCTCATAGCTGGGATTCAAGGGTTAGGTTTCTCGACGTCTCACCGACGTGGACGGGATGAGCTCAGGCTAATTTTAGAGGAGACGGTTTAAAAGGGGGGTACGAGGGGGTGATGGGGCTTCAACTGGTGAAGAAGTGTTTAGTTTGATGGCGAGTCTGCTGATAACTAGATAAACGTCAGTGACAATCTGTTAGTACATGTTGTTGTGAGAGATCTAAGGATGTGAAAGTAAATCAGTGTCATCAGAATATTAAATAGTTTACTAGTTTATTTAATATTTCAAAACTTTAACTGATTTGTTTTATATTAAAATATGGGTTTTTTTTAAGAATTGATTATTATTTATTTTTGAACATTTAGTTTGTTGAAGTTTTGTAGTCAATAATTAGAACATAACGATTAAAGGTATATTAAAAATAAGTATATAGAATATTACAATTCTCATTTATCATTTGTTTCGAATTAAAACATTTTCATAATATTTCTTTTTACACATAGAGATTCATATTTTATATTTTTTTTAAAAAAGGAAAAAAAGCCTTTTCAATTCATTGTATATTGAATTTAAAAGCTACCAAATAAAAGTGATTTAATTTAAATAATTGATTTTGGAATCAGAATGTCAAATCTCTATGTTTTCATTTTGAGAAGATCTATTTTTTAAATAATTTAATTATTAAAAAGAAATCAGCATTTCAATCTAAAAATGATTGAATTCAATGAATCAAGATTTCAATTAAAAATAAAAAACGTTTCAATTTTAAAATGTTAAATTCAACCATTTAATATTCTAGTAAAGATATACTTCCATATGAGGAAATTCACTCCCTTGATTTACTGTCAATTAAGACCAAGAAAAGAGAGGAAAACTGAGGTTCGTTTCTCCATAAAACTAAAAACTTTCTTCATATTTACAAAATAAAAGCTGTGAAAAGTGTGTGTGTGCTGAGATCCCCAAGTGGCACTGGTTCAATACTTGAATATTGTCATGTTTTGTTCAAAATAAGGAGGAAAAATGGGTGAAAGTGGAGGAAAAAAAACGTGTATTTGTCGGCAACACAACTGGAGACACAAACATATCAATATAAACACAATATGTACAACGTTACAAAGTGAATCTCTTGAAATACAAAATCCTCAGTTTACGAAGTATCGTCACATTCGGCTAATTAACATAAAACAGGCCAAGCTTTTTTTCAGTGAAATGAATCACAGAGAAATGTTAGAAACTTTACAAGAAAAGAAAACAATGAAAAGATAAATTCTTTTTTGTTTTTTTAATAAAAATAGCAGAACATCCGTGCAGTCTGAAGGGGAAGCGACCTAGTGAAAGTTCTACGATGTAAACAAAGCTACGAGCTAAACGTGAAAACTTTATCGTCCGACTGAAAAAAAGAAGCTACAGTTTAAAACTTCCAGAAACATGTTGGATTAAGACCTGGTGGGAGTTGACGGCAAAAGTCAAAAGATGCCGAAATGCAGCAGGAAGTGAACGTTTAGAGCTGAAGATACATTTCGGAAACTTTCACACAAATGTAATCGTCGGAAAAGAAAAGTGCAAGAATATGTTTGAGGGAAAAATGCGGATTTGGACTCGAAAAAATTACTTTCTGGTCTAAAACTTTGATATGATTGAAAAACAAAACAGGTTGCTTTTCTACAGTTGGTTGAAAGAAGCCAATGAGAGAGCTTTGTCGTGTCACATGCTTGCCTGACGTTATATCACGCTTCCTCTCAGGTCCTTTGAAAGGTTGAATTGTTTATTTTTTTACAATTGAATTTCAAAAATCTAATATTTTACATGTATTTTTTAAAATTGGATCTCGTTTTATTTTTTACATTTAATCCTTGTGCTATATTTTAAAATTAAATGAAGTGTTCATTTATGGGGGATTTTTGAATACATACAGAATATGATGGAATTAAAACTTTTTCTTTTTTTTATGTAATAAAAGGTATATTCTTTTATTTGAAATCTTGTGATTTACTTACATTGAATTATTTTTAAGAGTAGTTGAATTAAATAAACAGTATATTGACACGTTGAATTTCTTTATATATACAGTATATCAATTTTAATAATTTTACTTGTTATAAAACGTTTTTTTTAAATAAAAATCTTGTTGTATTTTTAAAATAATCTTAATATTATTATTTTTAAGAATAATTTAATTAAATTAATTCTATATTGAAATGTTCATATCTTTTCTGTGTAATTTAATTTTTCAAAATGGAATCATTTTGATTTAATACAATTTAAATGTTTGTATCTCTTTTTATGAATTGAATTTTAAAAAGTATACAAATAGAACTCGATGCTCTTTTATTTTTCTTAACCCTTGTGTGGTTCGGGCCTCCGGGTCACCGTGACCCAGAGACAACACCTGTGGACAGATCTTGTTTCTTGTGTGAAAGTTTCAATATGTTAAAATCAGCTCTAGTGAATTGATCTGAGACTTTTTTTTTTTTTTTTTAGGTGCTAGGTGGCGCTGTTCTTGTGCGGCCAACACTTCTGCCAGACACTATAAGGAAGCGACAGCAGGATGAAGAGAAGACCTCCGAGGATGAGAAGAGCTCCAGAGGCTCCGATACAAACCACGGACCAGGACAGCTCGTGGTGCAGCGGGACCCTGTGGTCGCTGGACAGCAGCGCCAGCACCGACTGGTGGAAGATCAGGATGGACAGAAGCACCAGGACTCCTGGAGGGAAGAGAGGAGGATGAGGAGGAGGGTGAAGGAGAGCAGATAAGAGGGAGATCTCACCTGAGAGGATGAAGCAGAAGGACGCTGGTTTGAGGAAGAATGGAACTCCTTTGCTGAGGGACATGACGATGCAGATGGAGCCCATGACCATCAGGGTCAGACTGACCAGGGCCAGGACGGCTGCGGCCAGATTCAAATCTAACAAGAGGTTCAAGTCGGTCAGCTAGTCAGCGAAAACTTGTATGCACATTATTTTTGTTTATTTTGTTGAAAACAGATCTGAATCAAAACTCAATGCATTATTTTTTTCCCGCCAAAAAAAACATTTTTCTTTTTTATTATTATTAAATTATTTTAATCCAAATCAGTGGTTTTTTTATTCTTATTTTATTTCAGGACAGTGTTTTGTTACTATTTAATTTCAAAACATTGTTTTTTTTATAATTTATTTCAAGAACGTGTTTTTTATTATTTATTTAGACAGTGTTTTTTTATTGTATTTATTCAAGACAGTGTTTTTTTTGTTATTTAATTTTAAAACAGTGTTTTTTATTAATTTGTTAGACAGTGTATGTTTTGTTATTTTATTTTAAAACAGTGTTTTTTTATTATTTTATTAGTCAGTGTTTTTTTATTATATTATTTTAAGACAGTATTTTTTTGTTATTTTATTAGACAGTGTTTTTATTTTATTGTATTTCAAGACAGTGTTTTTTTTATTATATTATTTTATTCTTTAGTTCATGAGTTTGTAATATTTTTGTTTTTAATCTTTTTTTATTATTATTATTTATTTATATTCCTTTTTTTAACTTTATTTTTTGTTTATATATTTCTCTTATCAGCAACTATAGTATTTTTATATAGCAATAATTTAATTCAATCATTTCTATATTTAAAAGATTCTAATCAAATCTAAAATATGGAATAAAGTAAAAACTTTTTACACATAGACTTTCATATTCTGATTCCAATAAATGAAAAATACTTTTTCTAAATTCAATATTTTCTAGACAACAGTCGTTTGAATTCAATGTAAAAACATGGGGTCAGCGGCGCGTTAGCTTTAGCTTGAGCTCCAGACGTGCTCTAGCCATGAATCCTGTGATGGATAAAGACGAGTCGATGTTCTGTCAGCCGAGCGAACAGAACACGAGGCTCGACGCTCGCTGAAGTGTCGGCGCGAAGGGAAACACATTCATCACCGTGATCGATGCTGCTTTGCTTTTGAAAGTACGGCCGGCTGGACCGGTTAATGACCCGAAACCCTCGCGGTACCCGGGGCCAGCCCGCCCTGAACCTCTCTATTGATGGAGGGATTTAGAAGAGAGAGAGAGAGAGAAAGAGAGAGAAGAGAGAGAAGAGAGAGTGAAACGTCTCACTCCTGCTCGTGGTCTTCTTGAAGATGACGGCGTTCTCTCCGGACGTGAAGAACTTGAAGTAGGTGCAGTTGGACTCTGTGAGGGAAGAAGAAAGAAACGGTGGATTACACACTCGTCTACCGGTCGCCCTCCTCTCATCCCTCCATCCTTTCCAGGCGTCGTTCCTATTTATACCAACACACACACATGAACACACGCCGCACATATGGCGCCTCCAGAGAGGGTCGGCCGGGTCGAGGCGTGGAGGAGAGGAATGAGGAGATGAAGATGTGCTGAGGAGGTGATGAGGAGACGGCAGGAAGGGGGGGAAAGTGAAGGAGGGTCGGCATCCCTGCCCCCCCCCCCCCCTACAACCCACCCTCGTCTAAATTTAGATCTAAAACTGTGAAGTAGTCAGAATCCATTGGGCTTCACTAATGCATAGTGACGACTCACAACTACACACTGGGCTACACACCGACATATTTGCAAACACTCGCGGCCACTGATATCAACACTTTGGTTATCAACAGTTGCACGAGCGCGCAGACGGACAGACGGGCCTCAGACCACGGTCGCCGCGTTGCTCGGAGGCACGAGGGTAGAGCGGAGGGACGGCTGCTTTTTTTTTATTCTGTCTCCAAACATGTCAGTGTTTTCGACGTGTGAGGAGAGTCTGGGCAGACTCACACACACCATCAGCCAGGATTCACAGCTCCGAACACACACATGCTACACACACACACACACACACATAGCGGAGGTGTGTAGTTCAAATGTAAGAGGTTGAAATATACTTTTGTTGAGAGTCACCATGACATATTAAAGAAGGGATGAAGACCTTCAAGTGTTTTTTTAATGCTCAGATAAAATAATAAAGTTGCTTCGATCAATTAGAAATATCAATTATAAAAGAATTAAAAAATATATAAAATACCTTTTTTTTGATTAAAGCATTATTTTGGGGATCGAAATAAAAAAAAATAAAAAAGTAAAAATACTTTTTTAATTCTTCAGACTTTTTTTTATTAAAATTATATTGTTGATTGAGGCAACTATTTTTATTTTTATTTAGCAACCTTTTTTATTGATTTTCATTATTATTAATAAACCTTTTTTATAGATTTTCTTTTTTAATTAATCAACCTTCTTTATTGTTTTTTATTATTACTAATAAACCTTTTTTATAGATTTTCTTTTTTAATTAATCAACCTTTTTATTGTTTTTTTTCATTTGTAAGTTTTTATTAATCAACCTTTTCTATTGTTTTTTTTTTTATCAACCCTTTTATTGATTTTATTAAGCAACTTTTTTAATGTTTTTTTTAATTATTTTATCAAACAACCTTTTGTATACAATTGTCTATTTTCGAATAATAAAGAAAATAACTCATAGATAATAAAAACCCTTTAATATGAAGGATAACTTTTTTTCAGATAGAAAACTGAGCTCAAGCTATGAATTAATTATACTGGATATATAATTTTAATTTAATATTGTCAAAAATAGGAAATACGGACTTAATTGTTTTGTTTATAATATTTCGTTTTTCTTAAAAAAAATAAAAATAAAATAAATTAGAATTGAATTACAAAAGAAAGTAACAAACAAAATTAAATAAAAAATATAAAATAAGAGACCACTAAACTTCAGGTGTGAGTTTATGGTTTAATAACAATTAAAAATCTATTGAGCTGAACATGTCTTTTATCCGAGTAAGTTTTAATTCATTTATAATATTATTATTTGTCATTTATGTTGAAAAAAGAGCTCAAATGATTGTCGAATTTTTTTCTTCCTCAACACGTTTCAATTCTAAATTTGATTTAAAAGTTTGTCTCTGAATTATTGAACATTAACCATGAATTCATCAAGACGTGGAAGACGAGCGTCCAGGACGGCGACAGCGAGATATGAATAGCGAAGAGGATGATGGATGGATGGAGATATGTGGGAGCTTCGGTCATACATGTCACATACATGAGGGGGGATTGTGTCGTGTTGTCGGGGTCTTTTTTAGAGCTTGTGTGTTTCCATGTGTGTCACATGATACGTGTTTGTTGGTCCCCGGATTGAAGCGTGTATTTCCAGACGAGGATAAATCAAAGATGAATAGATAAAACTTTATTTATGACCAGGAAGTCTGGACGGAATGCAACTCGTTTTAAGTCTCAAATCCAGGAGGAGGAAGTTGCGACATGTTGTGGCGCGATGTTAGCTTAGCCTTTTTGAAAAACTCATTTAGCAACCCCAAAACAATCTTGCATGAACAATAGTGAGACATTTTGATCTTTAAGTGTCTCAATTGTGTTCGTTTTTTCTATTAAAAATATATTTTTTGCTAGTTCTGAGCAGGTCACATGAGCGGCAGCAGTTAGCGTCCATACACGTCAATGCTAATTCCTTCAGAACCTTCTTTAATTGCGATGTAAACCCAAAAAAATACTAAATCTTAGGAATCTTTCCTGGCATTTAACTATCGCGACAAGAATCAAAATAATTTTAGTTAATCAATCATCTCCAGAGCAACAATAAACTGACTAGATAGTTGTAATTGTCATGTTAGCATCTTCAAAGCTAGCATGAAGCAATTCCGAGGTTACGGTTATTTGGACGACTAAACTCCCGAAAATCAACACTATTTGAAAAAGTTTAGCTAGCACGTGATCCAACTGAGAAGCTAAACCAGTTAAAATGCTATGTCGTACATGCTAGTATTTTAGCATAATAAATACAGCATGTCGTGTAAAATAGAAACTTCAAAAAAACTACTAAATAATGAAGCTTATTTTGTGTATTTTCAAATCTGCATTTCAATCCGTGGCGAAGCTCCAAACAAATGAATAATTCAACGTTAAGTACGGACCGTGGCGGCGCATGTTACATTGTTTCCTCTAATGATTTCATTTGCACATTATAGTGTGACCTACATAGAGCTATACGAGCGGGCGAGCGAGGGACTCTCTCTCTTCGTCTGCCAGGTTGATGCTCGGCGTCCGTCGGGGGGGGATTTAAAATATGTGTCGGAAGATACAAATCGAGGCTCTTTAATCTACAACCGAGCCTGTCAAGTGATTTTCAAGAATAAGAGATGGCGCCGCTGACATGGCGGCTTTCATCCGTCCCCCCGGAGAGCTGGGACGTACAGATGTAGAGATGTTTGAATAGGAGTTGGACATTTTTACATCATCTATTTTTCAAACTGTGAATAAATCAATTATGTAATTAATTTTGTTAAAATAAAATGGTAAATTCAATGTAAAAATATATATATATATATATTTTCTAAACAAAGTAACTCAATGTTAAAATTAAATGTAAAAAAAGAAATCAGTGTATGAAATTCAGTGAAAATAAATGTTAACTGTTAACATCCACGCAACCAGGGAAAAGCAATCAATCCCTGACCGAAGCGGTCACAGGAAGTGGATGATTCTTTTTATTTTATTTACGTACTTCTCACTCCTACTTCCTGTTACCTTGATATCTCAGCGGAACATGACGACAGGACCGATTGCTTTTCCTTGGTTGCCCCGATTTTAACACGTCAATTTTTATTGACGTCTTTTGCAAATCATTTCTTTACATTTAATTATTTACACAGTTTTTTAAATTATATTTATTATACTTTGATTTTGACACTGCATTTATTTACATTTACATATTTTGGTGTTTAATTTTTTATGTTGTATTGTTTACACTGATGTTTATAATTTAATTTTTTATGCATTGAATGTATTTACACTGACAACTTTTGCATTAAATTAGTTACACTGGAAAACTAAATATTACATATTTTTATTTTGTATTTAATTTCACTATTAATTTATTTGCATTGCATTTCATTGTTTACCCTGAATTTTTCTAAATATTTTTTTAATGCATGGAATTTGACACTGAAGGTGTTCACATTGACAACTTTTGCATTTATTTTTTAAAAATGTAATTGTTTACACTGAAAAACAAAATTACATATTTTTATTTGATACTAAATTTTGATCCAAATGTATTTACACTAACATCTTTGACACTGAATTTTTTTTCATACACTGAAAGAAAAACACAAACATATTTTAATATATTTAAAGCTTAGTAGGCAAAGTGTGATTTTGATGCTTTTAAAATGTTACAAATTCATATTCAAAGTCTGATGATTTACTTCCGCAGAAAAATGTCACAACTCGTTAGTAAAACAAATGTGTTACAATCCAAGATCTTGTGTTTGATTGGATTCTGAGGCGTATGGAGTGAGATTACTGCCACCAGTTTGAGTGAGTGTGTCTTGGTTGTTGTACACTTAAAACATTTTTTGCTGCCATTTTCAGGGTCTCACCTCCGGGCAGCTCTGCAGGTCCGCAGCTCGTCCTCTCCGGGTCGATGTCGGCCACCCACAGGGTGTGGATGCAGGCCTTCCACAGGCCGTAGTGGGCCATCTGGCAGGTCTGGTTCCCGGCAAAATGTTTGGGTTGCGCCAGCTCCACCCAGAACTCCGTGCCCATGCCCAGCACCGTCAGGGTGACGCCCACGATGGCCACGAAGAACGCCAGCTTGATCTTCCCCTCCTGGCTGTCGCTCATCTTGGGCTGACGCCGGTGGACCCGTCCGGCCTTGATTCCGCCCAAGCCCGCCACGGCCCCGTGACCGGCCCCCGCCACCCCGATCCGGCCCTCCTCATCCTGCTGCACGAAGAAGTTGGACCACATGTCGGTCTCAGGGCTCCAGGATGAGAGGGGACGAGGCCGAGCTCCCTTTCAAGTCCGGATGGATCAGATAATGTCTTCCGGGTTTTTTTTTGTGGTGCGGAGGATGATGGATCGTCGAGGAAGTTAAAATAAGCAAGAGCCTCTGCTCCGGGAACTTGGGGACATTCTCTTCAGAAGATTGATGGTGTTGAGCAGCGAGAACCGCTCGTGTGCTTTTCCATCCGCTCGTCCTGAAATGAAGAGATCAAAAAGATGAAAGTCTATCTAAGCCACGATCTAACAAACAAAAAGTTCAGCATCAACCCATGGATTTCCCAGAAAGAACGGGTGACGGCCGAGGGGCGATAAGACCCCGGGGCCAGAAGGGACCACCCGTCTTCTTTCTCTTCCCGCAGGGGTTGACAAGTGAGAGCAGGTACAGTTGGACTGGATTAGTCCAGATCTGCTCTGATCTGTGCGGATAAACAAAGTCCACAAATATCTCACGCCGGCTCTTTAACGGCTCGGAGAAATGTCCAGTGTTGAGGCTCTTGTTACCAGAGACTGAAGATACTGTGACTGTAGAGCAAAATCAAGCTCGACGTGTTCGAATTTACAAACTACATGCACTGATTTAGGGATGCAATTAAAAACTAAATGACAATCTTGGAACAAATTTACAAACTTCCTAAACAAGTTTACAAACGTACAAAGAAAATTGACAAACTTGCAGAGCACATTTACAAACTCAAGAAACAAATGTACATAAATAATAAATGAAAAAAATCTTAGAATACCTTTTCACACGTGTTAAGGAAATTGTACGAAGCACATTTACAAACTTAGACAGCATATTTACAAACTTGTAGCGCAATTTACAAATTCCAGAAACAAATGTAAGAATGTAATTAAAAGAAAATGTCAAAATCTTGGAACAAATTTGCCAACAAATTCTGATTTTACAACGCAAGCACATTTATAAACGTGCAAAGCAAATTTACGAAGTACATTTACAAAGGTACAAAGCAAATTTACAAACATACAAAGCAAATATTACAAACTACATGAACTAATTTAGGGATGTAATTCAAAACAAAATGTCAAAATCTTGGAACAAATTTGCCAACAAATTCTAAATTTACAACGCAAACTTACAAAGCACATTTATAAATGTGAAAAGCAAATTTACGAAGTACATTTACAAAGGTGCAAAGCAAATTTATAAACATAAAAAGCAAATTTACAAACTACATGAAGTAATTTAAATAAACTTTTTTTTTTATTTATTAAAATTAAAATGACATAATCTTGGAACAAATTAACAAACTTACTATAAACATTTACAAAGGGATATAGAAAATTCACAAACGTATAAAGCACATTTACAAAGGTACAAAGCATATTTATAATCTTGCAAATCAAATATACAAACTGAAAAAGTAAATGTTTAAATGTACAAAGAACATTAACAGACAAAATAAAGCACATTTGCAAACATAAAAAGCTAATTTACGAAACACATTTACAAAGGTACAACACACATTTACAAAACATATTTACAAAAATACTAATTAAATCTACAAACATACAGAGCAAATGTACAAACATGCAGAGCAAATTTACAAACATACAGAGCATATTTACAAACAAATAAAGCACATTTACAAACATACAAAGCAAATTTACAGGCGTACAGAGCAAACTTGCAAAGCACATTCATTAACTTTCAACCAAATTTATAAACTTACAAAAAACATTTACAAATGACACATTATATTTACAAACTAGCAAAGCAAGTTTACCAACTTCAGAAACACATGTATGAATGCAAGTAAAAAACACAAGGCACATGTACAAACTTACAAAGAACTCAAGCTAAAGACATGAAAGAATCTTGAGATAAAAGCAGATCATCTTGACATGTTTCCTATGTTGATGCTTGTTGGTTGACATTATCATGTTTCCTATGTAAATGTGAGCATGTTGATGCTAGCATGTTGACATTAGCATGTTTCCTATGTTGATGCTAGCATGTCGCCATTAGCATGATTCCTATATTGATGCTAGCATGTTTCCATTAGCATGTTTCTTATGTTGATGCTAGAATGTTGACATTAGCATGTTTCCTAAGTTGATGCTAGCATGTTTCCATTAGCATGTTTCCTATATTGATGCTAGCATGTTTCCATTAGCATGTTTGTTATGTTGATGCTAGCATGTTGACATTAGCATGTTTCCTATGTTGATGCTAGCATGTTTCCTATGTTGATGCTAGTACGTTCACATTAGCATGTTTCCTATGTTGATGCTAACATGTTTACATTAGCCCTTTCCTATGTTGATGCTTGCATGTTGACATTAGCATGTTTCCTATGTTGATGCTAGCATGTTTCCTATGTTGATGCTAGTATGTTCACATTAGCATGTTTCCTATGTTGATGCTAACATGTTTACATTAGCATGTTTCCTATGTTGATGCTTGCATGTTGACATTAGCATGTTTCCTATGTTGATGCTAGCATGTTGACATTAGCATGTTTCCTATGTTGATGCTAGCATGTTTCCTATGTTGATGCTAGTATGTTCACATTAGCATGTTTCCTATGTTGATGCTAACATGTTTACATTAGCATGTTTCCTATGTTGATGCTTGCATGTTGACATTAGCATGTTTCCTATGTTGATGCTTGCATGTTGACATTAGCATGTTTCCTATGTTGATGCTAGCATGTTGACATTAGCATGTTTCCTATGTTGATGCTAGCATGTTTCCTATGTTGATGCTAGCATGTTTCCATTAGCATGTTTCCTAAGTTGATGCTAGCATGTTTACATTAGCATGTTTCCTATGTTGATGCTTGCATGTTGACATTAGCATGTTTCCTATGTTGATGCTAGCATGTTTACATTAGCATGTTTCTTATGTTGATGCTAGCATGTTTCCTATGTTGATGCTAGCATGTTTCCATTAGCATGTTTCCTAAGTTGATGCTAGCATGTTTACATTAGCATGTTTCCTATGTTGCAGCTTGCATGTTGACATTAGCATGTTTCCTATGTTGATGCTAGCATGTTGACATTAGCATGTTTCTTATATTGATGCTAGCATGTTTCCTATGTTGATGCTAGCATGTTTCCATTAGCATGTTTCCTAAGTTGATGCTAGCATGTTTACATTAGCATGTTTCCTATGTTGATGCTTGCATGTTGACATTAGCATGTTTCCTATGTTGATGCTAGCATGTTTACATTAGCATGTTTCTTATGTTGATGCTAGCATGTTTCCTATGTTGATGCTAGCATGTTTCCATTAGCATGTTTCCTAAGTTGATGCTAGCATGTTTACATTAGCATGTTTCCTATGTTGCAGCTTGCATGTTTACATTAGCATGTTTCCTATGTTGATGCTAGCATGTTGACATTAGCATGTTTCTTATATTGATGCTAGCATGTTTCCTATGTTGATGCTAGCATGTTTCCTAAGTTGATGCTAGCATGTTTCCATTAGCATGTTTCCTAAGTTGATGCTTGCATGTTGACATTAGCATGTTTCCTATGTTGATGCTAGCATGTACGGTCTATTCAGAAGTAAATAAGTCAAAGTTTTTGGAAAAAAAATTATATGTAAAAAAATGTAATAAAGTGTTGAAATGTGTGTTGAGCAAAGCTCACAACGTGATGACAAAGTTGCATAAGAAGCTAACGTTCTGACCTGAGCACAGGGAGAGGGGGGTAAGGAGGGTGAGGAGGGTAAGGAGGGTGAGAAGGGTGAGAGGGGTAAGGGGGTGAGGGGGTGAGGGGGTGAGGGGGGTGAGAGGAAGGAGTGAAATGGGGGCGTCAAGAAAGACATTAACCTGCCACCTTAACAAATCTACACCAGCGAAGACGTCGCACGTGCTGGATCACTTCATCTGGTTTGAGCTGACAGCAAGAGAAGCTTTATTTAGAAAACACAGCATGTTTACATGAGGCTCCGTAACCTTCTGACGTCATCGTATCTGAGTGACATTAACTTAGAAAGTAAATTCACAAACAAAATAATAAATAAAATAAAATGACAAGCAGAACAAATTTATAAAACAAAATGATACATTTACAAAAGAAAACTATAATACCATATTTGGAATTAACACCTTTTTTTACAATCTCAAACAAAACATTAATAGAATAAATTTACAAAAAAATATAATACATTTATAAAACGAATTTACAAACTTCCATAACAAGATACAAAACTAACAGAACAAAATTACAAAATCTAAATGATAAACTTACACAAACAAATGTGCAAAGAAAAAGGTTTATTAACCTAAAAAACTTTAAAAAATGAAAACACTGACAGAAAAGAAATGTACAAAAAAATATATATAAACTCAAAAAATAAATTTACAGAACAAGGTTTATAAAAGCTAATTCACAAACATCCCAAATGTTTTTTTAAACAGAACAAATTTACAAAACTGAATTTTACATTTTAAATTTACAGACAATTATAAAACACATTTTGAAATTTACAAAACAAATTTACAATCTTCTCAAACAAAATAAAACACTGAAGAAAAAAATGTACAAAACAAAATTATAATTTTACAAAACAACATTTTTGATTTACAATACAAATTTACAACTTCTATAAGAAAATACCATACTTTACAAAATCTAAATGATAAACTTACAAAACAAATGTACAAAGAAAAAGGTATATTTACCAAAAATAACTTTGCAAACTTTCCAAAATAATTAAACTCTGACTGAAAAAAAAAGTACAAAACGATAATCTCACTAAACAAATTCCCAAAACAAGGTTCATAAAACAATTTTACAAACTTCCAAAACAAAATACAAAACTAACATGACAAATTCACAAAACAAAATTGTACATTTACGAAAGATAATCATAAAACTAGATTTTAAGTTTACAAAACGAATAAATTAAAACACTTACAGAAGACATTGACAAAACTGGATTTTTATTTCACAAAACAACATTTTACATTTAAAAACACATTTAGCAACTTACCAACAAAATCCAACAGAACCAATTCCAAAAACTAAATGTACAGAACAAGGTTTATAAAACTAATTTACAAACTTCGAAAAACAAAATAATAGAAGATAATAATAGAAAAAATCACAAAACAAAAAATGATCAACTTAAACAAAAAAATACTTTCAAAATCATGAAACAAATTTACTGACTGACAAACCAAACATGTGTTTGTTTGTTCAGAAAAGTACTTTAAACAATGTTCCACATAATCAGCCATAACATTACGACCACGTTTCTGCTCGTCTTGCTCTCGTATGGTTTGATCAGCTCTGACAAGTGGTTACGCTTTTACTAAAAACAGTTTTTGTTAAGTTCAAGAAAAGCCAAAAACAAGTTGGATGATTGTCGTGGCTGCGGCGCTGATCTTCATTACTCATATCAACCACAGGGTCATTAAAGAGGGTGTGGGATCAGGGGGGCCGGGCGTCTCTCCAAGCGGGATAAATAAAACCATCCAGAGCATGTAAATGTGTTATTACTGAGGCTAAGATCACGACAACAGCAGCTGACGCTTTTCGAAAACAAAGAGCGGCTGGAAAAGTGTGTTTTAAGAAACGGTTTCTGACCTGTTGTTGTCGCTCAGAGCAGCAGGAAGAGACGCCTGAAACTTAATAGAGCGGCGGGTGATGGAGGAGGTCGGGAGCGAGGGAGGGAGGTGCAAGGGAGTTATGGAAAGTAAGTGCAATAGTAGAGGGGAGGAGGGCGGGGGGGGTCGGTCGGTGATATTAGTGGATGGGGGGGCGGGTGAGGGAGGGAGAAAAAGGGGGTGTTCGATCCCTTGAAAACTGCACTTTCACTTGCAAAATCGATGCTTGGGAGATGCTGCTGCAGGGTGGTCCTGGACACGGCAGGGATAAAAAACGTGTCCGTGTCCGTGACCGGCGTCCCGGGGCCGAGGGTCTATTTTGGAAGACCACCTGTTAATGACATTAAGAGGGGGGGGTGGGGGGGGGACGAGGAGCGAGAGAGAGAGAGAGAGAGAGAGAGAGAGAGAATCACAGGCAGCAGGAGGAGGAAGGAAAGAAAGAAGAAGAAAAAAAAGCAGTGAAAAAGTCAAAAGATTCCACTCTTGGAAATTGAGGAAACTCTGGTTTGGATTACATACGTGGCAATATAGAAAGTCGTGCACGGAGGAAGAGGGGGATTTCGGGGGGGCGCAAGAAGGAGAAACAAAAAGGGGGGGCTAAGAGAGAGTATACGAAAGGAGGGAGAGAGAGAGGGAGGGAGGGAGGGAGGGAGGGAGAAGGGACACAACAGGCCTCAGGCTCAGAGAGGAAAATGGACCCACATGTCCAGAGATTCTTCTGCAGCAGATCTTCACACGTTTGACTCAAACTTTAAACATGGAGTTAAATCAAGATAAGATCAGAACCAGAAGATGTTTATTGTGATTTTTTATTGTGCTGATGGAAATAAATGGTTAAATGTATGGAAAATGAACTGAAGTAACATTATGATAAATGACGGCATATAAAATTTAATAATTAATTAATTTTATTTAATAATGATTCCCGACAGCAGAAAAGGTAGAATGAGTCAAATAAAAATCGAATTAACATGTGTTTTAAATTTTTACTTATGTATATTAGGAACTAATAAGTAAGTATATATTATTTTAAATGTCTATGTTTGATGCTAGCATGTTGACATTAGCATGTTTGTTTAATGTCTACCATTTTGAAAGCATTTTATTTAAAATGTATTTATACCTTCATTTATTAAAGATACACTCAAAGAGATGTATTTACTAAAACTCTATTTATAACTTTTTCATAAACATGCTCACAACGTTTTGAGGAACCACGCCACCATGTTAAAGTCGAGGGTCCTTCCTTTTTAAATGTGCGTTTTCAAATTGAAGATTGTTAGAATCTAAACCCGGGGTCTCACACTTGTGTCCACTTTATTGTCTACGTTTTTATGACTCTTGTTCGGCGTCAAATTTGATAAAGACTGTAACAACTTGTTGGACGGCACAGATTTAAAAAATAAAACAAAGATTTCTAAATTAAAATAACAGGTTAAATTAGATGAAAAAATGGGATAAATTCACAGTAAAAACATACACAAAAAAACATAAACTCCAGTCTACAAATTTGTCGCTAAAAGACCCCTCAACCTGCGCCCCAGTCTCCCCAAGAACTGGCCCTTTTGTGCCCCCCGACCACCCTGATCTAAAGCTTTATTGTTATGCCTTATAACATGTTTAATGTGTCAAAAAGATATTTCTTTATAAATATTGTTCCGCACAAAATGTTAATGGAAAATACATGAGATACTTTTTATTTTTTAAATATTCTCAGTTTTGATTCATTATCTCTGTTTCTTCGGGTCACTTCGACCCTAAGATAACACAAGGCTTAAAAATGATTAAATAAAATTGTTTTAAGTATAGAAGATTTTTGAGTTATTTAATCCAAAATCTAAATATATTCAAGTCATAATCAGGTTGACTCTATTTGTCCAAATAAGAGGAAAAAAGAAAATAATCTGCTTTCACAACCTTTTCTTTATTTTTGTAAATGCAATAAAAATCTTTATTTCTGGCTTTATCCCTTCGATAGTTGATTAAAAGATGGAAAGTAACTTATTTACAGTTTGGAACATAAATTATCTTCTTCTTTTTCTGTTTTAATTGAAGGAAACATTAACACAAGGAAGAAAATTGACATTTTAGGTGTTTAAATCACAAAATATAATACATTTTCATCACTTATGTTCCCTTTTAATACAGATTTTGTCTAAATAAATACAAAATAATCTGCACTAAATCTAGAAAATGAAAGGGAAATACAGACATTTAAACTAAAAACTTGGATCTTCGTTATAGAAAATAGTGGAAAAAACTCCCATCAGCCCTGGCTGTCGATAAGTTGAAAAAGCCTGATCAATAATGTAGTTTTCACCGATGACAACCTCTTCTCTGCATCCATCATGAGCTGCTGTCAGCGTTCACGCCTCAGAACACAGGGTTGAAGCTCTTCGATACGCCATCGACAGCGTCCTCCCTCGTGGACGTGTGAACTTTGTTCTAAATTATGGATTGTATTAATGGTTCCATCCATCATTTATCATCCCTCGCTTCCTTTTTTCTCCCTTGCAATAATACATGTCTCCAAAGAAAATATTATAAATAGATAGTACTGTGTGTGTGTTGTGCGAGCGAGTTCTAGAATCAGAGCATTTTTATCATTAATATGGAAGGAAAGAAATTGCCAAACGAGCTGCTTGGCAGAGGTCTGACAACCATAGATAAACCACTCGTTTTAGCTTCTTCTCTTTCTTTTTCACGGTCAAGTTTCCAGGGATGTGTTGCTGACCAGCGAGCGAGATGCTGCATCCAGCCCCGGCCTGCCGTGCTGCAGTGCTTCATCTCCCGGAGATCAATGAAGACGCAACGCACGGAATGACAATGACCGCCACTCTCGCCACTAGAGGGCGTGCGTCGCCGCCGCAGTGGGGCCCCTCGTGAGAGAACGACAAATAGAAAGAGGCAGGGGTCAGTGTTACATGTTTCCTCTGGTGGCCTTCGTTTTATTTTTTCCTATCTTCCCGCAGGAGCTGCAGAGGATCTGCTGACGGGGCTTTTTCTTTTTGTGCAGCCGTGCAGAACACAAACGTGCAGCACAGAAGCTGACACGCGTCATGACGCCATGTGTCGCGGCGACTGTTGCAAATGTTGTTTTTTCTGGTTGACATCCGGCCTGACATTTACAGCAGCTGTGATCAGATGACTCGGGAATATCTGGAGAATCTTGTCCTGGATCGAGGAGAAGCCAAAGAATCTTACTTCTTACACGAGTGTGAAGCTATTTGCTCTATGTACACAGTGTGTACTGTTATCAGGGTCAATGTTTTTATTTGCAGTTCAACATCAATACACTATTGTACAAAGTATCAACAAAAAAATTAAACGTTTTTGTTGTTTTTAGCCTTAACAAGTAATGTTTATTTTTTTATCATTGTTCTTTTATGGTTTATATTTCAATAAAGTGTGTGTAAAATAAAAAATAATTCACTGTAATTAATTAAAATATCAAGTTTGTTCATTTTTGTGTTGCAATTTACCTTTGCTGTCGTTATTTAAACAGAAGCTAAAGGAAAAAAAATGTAATCCTGGCGATGACTGAGGATGAGAGGATACAGTCGACTCCAGCAGCTTTTAAAGCTGATGTTTGGGCATATTTTGGTTTCAAAACAAATGAAAGCAGTTACGACTTCGGTCAAGAGTCATGTAGTCTGTAAATTCTGCAAGACCAGAGTCAAGTACTCGACAATACTACAAATATATACTTTTTAATACAGTATGCCAATATATCATATCTTTCCAGTGTATCGTATCGCCGGATTCTTTACAATACAAAGCCCTACTATTGATATGAAGAAAAGAAAACTGGAGTAATTATGTCAAAAGATATGAACGGGTTATTAAAAAAACAAAGCCAATATTAATTTCATACATTTGTATAAAATATTCATAATTTATAACCATAGATACGTTGGTAAATATTTTAGTAAAAGAGCTCTGGGGTCAGAAATAATTTCTTTAAGTCCTAAAATAAACGTGAAGAGAATGGCGATGAAATATAAATTTAAACATTTTTAAAATGATTAACAGATTATTTTTGTTTGAAAATTGAACTTGACTACGTCTTCATTGTCACTTTTGTCATCGACTGCTGCATTAACACAGGAAAAGGAACCTGCAGATGAATTGACATTTGGAGAGATAAAATATAGATACCATGTTTTGATGGCCTCACATTTATTTTATATACCTGTTCAGTAATTGATGCATTATAAAATTCAAATGAGCTGGGACCACAGAGGTCCAGAACTCGCTTGCACAACATACGGCAAAAGTGCCATCGTGTGTAGCATCTCCTCTCTTAGTTTAAGAAACAGAACAACACGAGCCTTTGATATTAATCACATGTTTATTTGGTCAAATACACAAAAGACATTGGGTCCAACACATCTCTCTTTTTAGATAAAGACGGGAAATGAAGCTTTTAAATTGAACAAAAGAAAATGGTGGTGACAAATCTATGATGACGACGGGAAGCATTATTTAGTTTTTGCCATATTGCGGCGAATCGGCTTTCAAGACCTTTCGGTGAAGAAGAGAGAAGCCCGTTTGTTGACTAAATTTAGGACTGGACGTCAGCGAGAAAACAGTTAAAAAGCTGCACGATCAAAGATACCAAAGTAGAGTTTGGACAAATGTACAGTTGGTGTCGACTACAGGAGGTGAGATCACAGCTCGGGGGGGCCAGTGTTGACAAGTGTCAGAGATCAACGACATTCAGAAACGATCGGACAATAGTTTCTCCAACAGTCGTCCTGCAGGGGGCGCTACTGTGGTGAGACGGATTTATCGAGAAACGAGGACTCTCCCTCTTGCCTTTTAATGACGGCAATACTGAAGTGAAATCACAGCTACTGTTCTATGAAAAATGAAGGGCAAAACAAAAAGGATCACATCATCATCAAGCCTCTCTACAAATGTCCCTCTTCAGCTTGTTCCCGACTGCAGCTCGTCCTCACAGGCTACCTCCGTTTAAATACAAAGTTTTAACTGTAGCCACCTGCTCATCAGTCTCAAAGTATAAAAAAATTGTTGACCCAAACCCTGGACCTACTTTACACACATTTGTCGAAACTCGGGGGGGTGGGGTGCAGGGGGGACTCTCTCGACCCTCGGCTATATCCGGTCTACAGCCGGTCCTGGAGGACCAGGAGTAAAAACCTTCCCAAATGAAACGAGTCCGAGATCTTTTTAATTCTCTCAAACGGACCTTCAGACGTGTGGACTTTGATTTGGGAAGGGGATATAGCCAGAGCGTCCGCCCCTCGTCTCGCCTGCTCTACCAGAAGTCTCGACGGTGATACGCGTCTGGATCGCAGTATTTGGTGACCACCACCCGGTTGGCAAACTTCCTTCCTGTGAGGCCCTGCATGGCTTTCTGGGAGTCGAACACCGACATGAACTCCACGAAGATCTAGAAAGAGAAAGTTGATTTAATAAAAAAAAAAGCCCAAAATGGTTCAAAGAAACCGTTTGTCCTACCTTTCCAGTTCCCGGCACTTCCAGGCCGTCCACGGGTCGCGGGATCTCGATGCTCTTCACTTGACCGTACTTGCTGCACTCTTCTCTGACGTCCTCCACGATCTCCTCGTACTCCTCGTCGTCCAGCAGCTCCTCCGGGGCCACCATGTTCATCAGGCACAGCACCTCGGTGGGCAGACCGCCCATCTGGGTGACGGCGCTGTTCAGACCCGGCACCTGCAGCGTCACTGGGGTCTGGTTTATAGTAGTCTGTGGAGCGAGTAGCAGGTTTTTAGAACGTTAGATACAAGAGCCTTATTTTTGGTGCTCAAATGGCTAATGTGCAGTAGTTAGATGTGTAAAATAAGTGATTATTTATAAATTACTTTTGTCACAAATGTCAAAACTTTAAACGCATTTATTCAGTCGAACTGAACTTGATTTACAAATAGATTTCAATGAGTTGAAAATAACTCGTTAGATTAAGCATCGACTCATTCAAGGATTCATCGTTCGTTTCCACTCACTCGCCAGATTTGTCTGGACAAAGACTGAATTTTGGTTTCTGATCAATTTTGAGAAGCAGATGTTCTGTGAAAGGCCTTTCAAAGCTGATGACTGAGGCAGTGCAGCTTCAAAACTTCCTCTGCAGCTTCTGGAAACTCACCAAAGTGGCGTTCTTGGATCCCACGCTGGCTCTCTGCACCAGGAGCTTCTTGTCTCCCAGCTGCATGCCGTTCAGGCCGGCAATAGCCTGGATTGAAAAGAAGGGAAAAAACGATTTTGAACGTCACTGAAATGAAAACATTTACAAATTAAAATGGCAGAAGTTCCGAGCTGCGAACCAACCTGGTCATTAAGGTTGACGTCGACATATTCGCAAAAAGCGTATCCTTTTGAAAGTCCGGTGGCGCTGTCCTTCACCAGGTTAAAAGCCTTCAGGGGCCCGAAGGACGTCAGCAGCTCCTTAACCTGAACAAAAGACAACATGTTAGTCTTTAGCGAGAGCTGACCCGCAAATTAAAAAATCGTTGATCAAACACCGACCTGGTCGTCGTTCAGATAGTTGGGCAGGCCCCCGATGAAGAGCTTGTGGGCGGAGTCGGGCACCACCGTGGACACCACACCTAAAAGAAAGGGGACAGAAGGGATACAGGGAGAATTTAGGCCAGCAGACTGAACGTTCTCCGATGGAGAATGCAGTTATATGTGATGAATTATGCCAACAATACTTAGGGTTAAAAACCATTAATTGGCTGTATACCAGGCACATAGACACTGGGATTCTCGCTCATGCCCGGCAGTGGCTGGTAATCGTGCGGACGGCGGATCTTTAGGCTCTGGCCTTGAAAAATTATGCCGTCAAATGCCATTGCCTGTGTTGTTTCGTCAACTGAACGAAACTGTTGGAAGAAAAACGACAAGTTAGTGAACATCCACAACTTTTGATGACAATTTTAAGAAGAATACTGAAGGATCTGTACCTCAAGGAAGGCAAAGTTCTTGTCTTGGTTTATTTGAACGGCAAGAACAGGGTTGCCCGGCGCCTGAGTGAGACCACCCAAGCGCATCTGGGCATTAAAAAAGTCCATCATGGACTCCTGCGAGAGAAATGCGGTTATTAAAAAAAAAAGGACCATTAAGCTTGAATTAAGCCGCAGACGAGCGACCCGGTCGTTTTCTCACCTCTGTGATACCAAAGGGAATATTTCCCACATAAAGTCGACGAGCCTGTCGAGTCATCTGACTGCCCACGACGGGCACAGGGGTGGGTGTCACAGCCAGACCATCTGGAGTCATGGTCGGCAGAAGCGCAGTGGCAGGAATCTGGCCAGCAGCTGCAGCAGCGAGCAAATTCAATTGTCACTTTTGAGTTCTTAGAAAAAACTGTGATTAACATTCATGTCAACGAGAGAAACATCCAACCTTGCATGGCTTTGTACTGGATTGGTGTGATATGCTCAAAGCCAGGCGGGGGGACATCCCAGTACTTCTTCACCTTCTTCTTCTTCTCACGGTGTGGAGAACGACTGAGGTTTTGGGGAAGGAAGAGAAATATTATAAATTAGCCAAAACTTCATGTGTATAGTGACTTTAAGGTCAATGGTTTGTGTAGATGATAAAAAAAAGTTGAGTACTACTTAGTGTTCACACAGACTAGTGTTGTGTTTGCTTGCTATATTACCTTGGAGCATTTTCCTGGGGGAAGGGGGCTGGTGAGCTGAAAGGATATTAGAATGGATTCACATCTCAAACACATGACATTCACCAACATTATACTTCAACAATCCAAGGGATAGTTGCAAACCATTAATAAGAAAAAGTTCTAAAACACAAGGGTTTCTTCTGAGATACCGCTGGACTGGTTCAAGAATAAAATCAGTGTACACTTGATCGTGGTCGTCCATAAAAGTGTTATTTCATGTTAAAAAACTAAACATTCAGGAATACTTTTTATTGTAACACTTCAGTTCAGTGCATTTTGCAAAAAAGTAGATGACAAGCTGTTTGGAAGTTTCTTTACAAACATTTAACAAAAGATGCACAGCACGACTATACGGGACCTTAAATGGCTTGAGCGTATCTGTTGCTGATTCATGGGAGTTGAAAATTGATCGATAATCGTAGATAAATCCCAACATCTTCTAAATCGGGTCCACAAACCTCCGCCGGTGCCTGCGGTCCTTACTGTCACCGCGGCGATCCCTGCTGCGTCTGTCCCTCTCTCTGCTCCTCCTCTTCCTATCTCTGCTTCGGCTGCGAGAGCCAGAGCGACGGTGGTGTCTGTTCTCTTTGTCTCTTTCAGCTGTTGGAACAACTAGTTGTATATCAACCAGGTAAGATTGAATGTGAGGATGGGAGGGAAACTCAGTTGATGCAATGTTTGATGCAGAACAGTCAATATAACATGAGACAAACGAAAAAAAACGTGAAAAATATGGCTTGTGCCGCACAGCCAGGCGTAACGTGACGTGCCAATCAAATATATATATATAATCAAATATAAAAAAGAAATATGTAACTACTGATAAAAGTCTTAAGAGTGTTAGCTTAAAGCCTGTATTAGGAGAGGAGTTCAGATTCTAGTAAAACCTAAAATCGCATTTTAGCCATGACCAAAATTAACAAATATAAACTTAAAATGACAAATACACAGTGTAACTAACTAAGTAACATAAAAAACAACCTATATCTAGACATGCTAGTCAATCATAGCAATAGTTGTAGTTAAATTAAATACTAAATCAAAAAGACATACATTTTAATCAAAAAGAAGTCATGTTGTGAATTTTATGTTGGATTAAATACCTTTAACGCTATTGAGATAAAGATTTTCAATATTTTTCTAGTAAATAATACGACTTTGTAGATATACTTGTACAGATAGCAAATTCAAATAAATACTTAAAAGTTTAATAAACACGATCCGATGTTGCGGATGTAACAAAATGGTCAATTTTTTCAAAATAATTTTCACACACAAAATAGTCAAGTTTGCTATATTACTTTTATAACAAATCCATGGATAATAACTTGTTTTACCTTGTTTGTTTTCCGACAGCTGCCTCTCAAATTCATCGAAGTCCGACATCTTTCAGTTCTGGGCTACAAACTGCGTTGTTCAGGCGGCGGTGGCTAGCTAATGCTAGCAGCAAAGTCAACCACGCTCGCGAAAAAATAATCGCCAACAAAAGCCGCCCAGACGAGCGATACTAAGCAAAACGCAAACTTAAGGAACCAATTGACAAATATTCGGCGCTTATCTTACTTTAACGGTGCCGGCGCGCGCGTTGATAATAGAAAACGTGTACCCGAGGATTAGCTCGTTAGCATTAGCCGCGGAGAGGGCCCTGATCCTCGCAGCGCTACCTCGTCTTGTTAGCCCCGGAGAACGCGACGGTCGTATCCCACACACACCCGCCGGGGAGCCCGCTGAGCCACGAGGTGGGTTTGTGTGGTTTTCGAAGCGAAGTGCACGCAACCGAACGTGTTCTAGGCGAGCAGGAACAACAAAGGTCTCGGCATGCCCGCTTTTTTCGCCTCGTCTCCCAGGTACACCGCTACACCGGAAGTTGATGAACGTCAAGCTTCCGGTCATGGCACCCCCTCACCGCCCCTCCCGGATAGAAGGCGCGCTCCCGGCCAACGTGAGCGCGCACGAATAAACGGTTTCATTGTACACAGTTTTTTCCACAATATTTATTATTCTTAATGACACCTATCGACAGTTATAACTACTATATTAACCAAACGAAGGTTTAAAAACCTCCTAAAATAATTCAAGGCGGTTCAAAGGGTTGTTAAGCAAGTAAAGGATGAACCATATCATACTTATAACAAACAAACTAAATATACAAAGGTTTTCTTTTCATAAAGCTTGATGGAGTCTACTGACTCCTTTAAGAAACATCTTAAGACGTTTCTATTTGTTCAGGCTTTTCCTTGATTTTCTGGAACTCGTGTTGTGTTATCAGTTTTATCTGTATCTTTAAAATATATACTTTATTGAATATTGTTTTGATTGTTAAAGCGCTTTGTGACCCTGGTCTGGAAAAGCGCTATACAAATAAAAACTTCTGACTTACTTACATTTAAAACACAATTTCGCTCCGGCCCACCCGTACAAATATATTACTCCCAATTCTAAAGTGCTCCCCTCGCATAAGATGGCCCCCCTTTGAAGTTTTAAAATAATAAAGCAGACTTTAAAGACACGTACTTGAAGTAAATGTTTATGTTTGATTCCCTTCAATTACAAGCCACAAAAGAGAAATTGTTATCGTTTTTATTTTTGAAACATAACGTTCACAGCATTAGTGTTGAAAAGTAAACATAACACATGTTTCATGTTCGAAAAGGCTTTATAATATTAGTTAAAAAGTTTTAAGTTAGGCTGGAAAATGGTAAAATTCATTACTGTTAGAACCAAAACAAAAAAGAAGCATCATTATTGTTACGATTAAGAATACCTTGAAATATTGCTAAAGATATCGTTATTAGTTCGGTCAGTCGTTCCCAAGTGTATTGCTCTACATCCCGTATTTGCCGATGATTTCCTTCGCTAGTGCAATGTAGGCCGTCATGGCGTCGTCCTTCGACATTCCTGCAGGAAGACAACAGAAAAATGAAGCACCTGTCATTACATTTAAAAGCTAAAATGTTACTACTATTGTAGTTGTTGTTATAAAATACTTATGTGTTGGCCAATACCTTTCCTTGCATTCCAGGCGTCCCACTTGGCCTTCCCTTTCATATCCAACATGCCTGGTCTATCTGAAAAAAGGAAAAACATCTGGTCATTTAAATACATATTTAGCTGATGACGTACTTATTAAAATAAACCAATGCCTCACCGGTGTTGACGTCGCCGACAGTCGCCTGTTTATAAAGGCCGTACAGGTCCAGCAGCTCCTGATCCGCCGGCCTTGACTTGACATTCTTCACATCCACAGCTATCTTCTCAAATTCTGCCTGTGGATGGAAGAGCAAATAATAATCCAAAATGTTTTCATTAAGTAAGTAAGTACGTAATTTTTATTTGTATAGCACTTTTCCAGACCAGGGTCACAAAGCGCTTAAACAATCAAAACAATATTCAATAAAGTACAGGTGCTGGTCAAATTATTAGAATATCATGAAAAAGTTGATTTATTTCAGTAATTATATTCAGAATGTGAAACTTACATATTATATCAATTCATTACACACAGAGTGATATATTTGAAATGTTTATTTCTTTTAATTTGGATGATTAGTACTGACAATTACTGAAAATCCCAAATTCAGTATCTCAGAAAATTAGAATATTAGTTACGACTAGTACAAAGTTCAGGTGTTATGAGAGCCCAGGTTGCTTTAATAGTAGCCTTCAGCTCTTCAGCATTGTTGGGTCTGGCATCTCGCATCTTCCGCTTCACAATACCCCATAGGTTTTCTATGGGGTTAAGGTCAGGTGAGTTTGCAGGCCAATCAAGAACAGGGATACCATGGTCCTTAAACCAGGTTCTGGTAGATTTGGCACTGTGTGCAGGTGCCAAGTCATGTTGGAAAATGAAATCTTCACCTCCATAAAGTTGGTCTGCGGCAGGCAGCATAAAGTGTTCTAAAACTTCCTGGTAGACTGCTGCATTGACCCTGGACCTCAGGAAACACAGTGGACCAACACCAGCAGATGACATGGCACCCCAGACCATTACTGACTGTGGAAATGTTACACTGGACTTCAGGCAACGTGGATTCTGTGCTTCTCCTGTCTTCCTCCAGACTCTGGGACCTTGATTTCCAAAGGAGATACAAAATTGACTTTCATCTGAAAACATAACTTTGGACGACTCAGCAGCAGTCCAGTGCTTTTTGTCTTGAGACGCTTGAATGCGACAGCTGAAGCCCATATCTTGCATACGTCGGTGCGTGGTGCTTCTTGAAGCACTGACTCCAGCTACAGTCCACTCTTTGTGGATCTCCCCCACATTTTTGAATCGGTTTCGTTTGACAATCCTCTCCAGGGCGCGTTTATCCCTCTTGCTCGTACACTCTTTTCTACCACATCTTTTTCTTCCCTTCGCCTCTCTATTAATGTGCTTGGACACAGAGCTCTGGGAACATCCAACCTCTTTGGCAATGACCTTGTGTCTTGCCCTCCTTCTTTAAAGTATCAATGGTCTTCTTTTGGACAGTTGTCAAGTCAGCAGTCTTCCCCACGATTGTGTGTCATACAGAGTCAAAACGAGAGACCATTTAAAGGCTTTTCCAGGTGTTTTGAGTTAGTTAGCAAATTAGAGTGTGGCACCAGGTGTCTTCAACATCTGACCTTTTCACCATATTCTAATTGTCTGAGATGTTGAATTTAGGGTTTGTATTGGTTGTCAGCTTCTTTTTGGCAAAAAACACTTGAAATGTATCAGTCTGTTTGGAATGAATGTATACATTCTACAGGTTTGACTTTCTAAATGGAATTAATGAAATAAATCAACTTTTTCATGATATTCTAATAATTTGACCAGCACCTGTATATACTTTAAAGGTCAAGATAAAACTGATAACACAACAGGAGTTCCAGAAAATCACAGATTCTGGTGCACAGATTCCAGTGCAATTTATTCAAGTTAAAGTTATTTTATTGTCAAATATGCATGCATCGAGACATACAGCATAAATGAAATCGTGGTCCTCTCTGACCCACGATGCAAAATATGAATACGGATGAAAGGACATTATTAACACATTCAATAAAAATAAATTAAAATAAATAACCAACAAAAAGAAATAAATAATCAACAATACTTACATAAGTAACTAAAACTAAACCGACTATAAACAACAAAAGAAAACAAAGTTACTGCACAGGTAGTGCAATCCATTTCTGCAGCTAATCTCAGCAAGACTTGGATTAACTTCATCCCCATCATTAACTCTATCCATCTGAACTGGAGGAAACACTTTCAGATCAATACTCTTATCACCTCATGTGTCACAAGCCGAGGAAGTGACTGTAGATTAAATTACAAATCCTTCTATTTAATGTGTCGTCCTTTCAAAAATGAAACACAATTTAATCATATAGTAGTTTAATGGCTCATTTGGATAAGTTAAAAATGTATTAAGATGTCTCTGAAACTCTACTTAAGAATTGTTATTCTAACCGTCGTCCATGACCCTGGCGACCTACTGTGAGTCCAGCCAATAATAAACAAAAGAGCTTTGTTGAAGTTGTTATAGTTCTCATGGATCTGGGGCTTTAAACACACAAACGGTAAATTACTTCTAAAAATATTCTAACTTTGTATTAAAATGTTTATTTTGCAAAACAACCATCATATAAACTCTATTTTACTTGAGAACATTGAATAAAATTAAGTCTTATTTCACACAGTGATGATCAAAGATGGAGGACAACCAACACTATAGCTGTCGTCGACAGACACACACACTACAAGCGCCACTAGTTCTACAAATAAAAGCAGTAGATCATGACCTGAGACATGTTTGGAAGGAATGCCGCTCACAGGGATGTATTCCTAATATCGACGATCTTTTTTGCAGCTGTGCCGCTGAGCAAGGCAGGGTGTCGCAGAGGACGGCGAGGGGGCGGGGCGAGAGGTTGCGCGCGGGCGCTGATTGGCTGTGAGGGGAGCACTTGCTCGCGATGATTGATTGATGAAGTGACGCCATATACAGATGATTTCTAATAATAATTCAATAACCATAAACGTTTTGTTGAGATGGTTGTGAACATTAACACTCTTTATTTGTGTAGAACCTTTTAGACGTAATTGAAAACATGATTAAGTTTAACGTGACATTAAAAATAGCAGCAACAAAAAACAAAATTGATATGATAAAAACAAGAAAAACTCCATGAAATACTAAAATGACCGGAGGAGAATAAAATGAAAATAAATAAATAAGCGGTTTAAAAACCGTTAAAAAAAATCCCGTTAATTTGTTACTAAGCAAATAAAAAAAAATTAAAAGCTCACGTGCATTAGTGAGGTGTCATTCAATTTAGACAATTTTAACATTAAAAAAACACTGTTGGATTTACTCCATTAAAGGACGTCAAATATTTAACACAAACCAATGATTATTATGATCTCAAAATATTTAAAATCCTTTAACACTACTCTTTTATTTAAAACAAATGTAATAGAGAAATATAAATATTTAACTATAAACATTAACTGACGACTGATGGAAGTGTAAAATAAATTTAGATTATAAATGACTGATTTATAAATATGATGTCATTGAAATAATGTGTTGTATCTATTTTTCATATTATACGTTTCTACCGTTAGACGCAATGAAGTTCAGTTACCGGCCGCTAGGAGGCAGTAACCGTTTCCGTTTAAATAAAGATTTCAAGCAAAATGGCGGAAGCCTGTCACTCGTGCTCAGTGTAAACAAGAAAACAACAGCGAACGGTAGATTTTTAACGTAATATCTTGTAGAGATTTATTGTTTATTAAAGAGGAAAGATTTATCGTTGTGTTTTCTAGAAGAGAATCGCGTGCATGGTGGAAAAAAAACGGTTATTTTCTTAAACTGGCTAAAGAAAGTGAATAAAGTGGATTTTAAATCTATATTCAGCTCATTTAGTAAAGTCTATTTCTTTTCAACACGAACGTGGTTTGTTTTCGATTCATTTCCTTTTAAAAGTTGTGATTAAGTCAATGCTTTTCTGTTGTTTTAGGTAAAATGGCCACTCCGGGAAAACTGGCCAAAAAGGAAAAGATACGACTGACTCCAGCCAAGACCTCCTTCACGTCACCCTTCACGCCACAGTGGAGCACAATTCCTCAGGATGACATGAAGTTCATCCTCAAAACCTTGACGGAAAAGCTGAAAACCACCGGCCTGGAGAAGAAGGAGGTGAAAGTATTCCGACCCTGGAGAAAAAAAAAAAAGGTTCAAGAACCACCACCACCGGCGGAGGTTAAAGAGAAGATCCAGGACCTGCCCACAGAGGGGTCTCCTCAAAACGGCTGGACGGACGTGTCGGCCAGAAGACAGCTGGCCATCGGCATCAACGAGGTGACCAAAGCTCTGGAGAGGAACCAGCTCAAGCTGGTGCTGGTGTGCAAGTCCGTCAAGCCCAAACACATGGTCAGCCACCTGATACCGCTGTGCGCCACCAGGGGCGTCCCGGCGTGCCAGGTGCCCAGGCTCAGCGAGAGCGTCGCCGAGCCGCTGGGCTTGAAAAGCGTCCTGGCGCTGGGGATCCGGCGGTGCGAGAACCAGGAGGAGGAGATGTTCACGGACGTGGTGGAGGCCATCAGACCTAAGGTGCCGTCGCTGAACGTGCCGTGGCTCAAGGACGTGACCCACAAAAACGTCGGGACCTCCGAGGAGGAAGTGATCGGTCAGAAAAGGAAACGAGAGAACGAATTGGAAATTGACTCTTCTTGCTCATTGCTGCCACTCAAAGTGAAAAAAATCGTCGCAAACCCAGAAAAGAAGAAGAAGAAAAAAGTCAAATAGACGAACACCTTTTTTTTCCCCCTCAAATCTTATATTTCAAGGTCAACTTATGCATTTTTACAGACACAAAAAAAGGGGTCAGTTGATTTTTCCAGTGAATTTATTGATCAAATTTCATGCTGGTATAGCCGACGTGTGGTAACAGTATTTGCATGTGTTCTGGTCTAAAGAATGCTGGTAGAAACTCAGTTCTTTTGCCATTTTTTTTTTGTTGTTGGAATAAAAATATGAATATTCAATTTCAGAAACCGCTTTGTGAGTTTAAAAAAAAAAAACGACCAAAAAAAAACATTTAAATAAGGCAAGTACATCAGGATGAGTCTAATAAAGGGAGTCGCTATTAACATCGATGCTAAACTCAACGCAGCAGCAAACAAACATGCCGAACATTTCATTCAAAGAACTGCAGGCAACGAGCTCCGGGCGTTTGATTCATTGATGATTCAAAGTAAGAACTTCATTTAGTCGCTTGATTCTGTCTCTACTCGCACTGATGCATCTTAAGTTGTAACGAGATCTCTGATTGGTCAATTGATCCGATGGAATTTCCTGGAGGGAAAACGACAAAATAATTAAGAGGGAACTGGACAAGCCGGACGCAACCGAAAGGTTGCAAACCCAGTGTTATTGATCTAAAGACTCAAACTAACAAAAAGTAATTTGGTTTGTTCTCTCCAGATAAGGAGGGGAAAAAAGGAGGTTTAATACGAGTAAATGTCTTAATTTTGACACGACCATAAAAGGAAGTACTTCCACCTAAGTGTCTTTGCCAAAACATGAAATTGAACCTGTATTTGTTTGACAATAAATATTCCAATAAAAGGGAAATTATTTTGCTATCATGTTTGAAAGGTAAGCGAAGTGACACACAGGAAATAAAACACAAACAAAATAAACTAAATTGGTTAATGATTCCCTCAAAGGCATTTAAACACAAACGGTTAAACACTGATCTAAAGACATGAAGGAAAACAAACAGTTCTTTTAAAGTCTTCAAGCAGGGAAAACAATCATAAGAAGTTGATTTCTAACAAGGCTGGACGTTTTCTTTTTTAAATTATTGACCCTTTTTTTTTTCGTACAATGTAAACAGAAATGAAGTTGTGCTTTATCTTTGCAATACATTCATTGACAAAAAAATCAAATCGTTGGAGATGAAAACAAAAAACACAAAACATCATATGAGGCAACTTTAGATCCACAATGTTCCGGACGAAAAGGGTTCGAGTTATAAACATGAAATCATGTTTTGAAAGTAGTTAAAATAAGACGCTTCATCAAAGGAAACATGATTTAAAAACTTAAACATCAGGAATAATGAAGATTTTTTCAATAGATAACAGACAAGTGAACCAACATTAAGATTCAAATCCATGTTATTCCTGCACATAACATCGGGAGAGGCAAACAATTCAGAGGTAAAAACAAAACAAATCCTACAAAACATAGCGCACCGTGAAATGCATCAGCTTATTTTGCTTGACAATATTTTTCCACACATGAAATACCGTTTTTTTTTTGTTGTTTAAGAAACCGTCTCTGGCTTTGAATGAAGTGTGTTTTAAAAACAGCCGGCACGAGAGTTGCAGGACGCACAGCAGACTGGGCAGGAAGTCATGATTGAACAGCGCGTGCGGTCAGTTGTTCAGATGCGGTCGAATCCAGACTCACTGTTCCGTGTATCATTTGCTCAATATTTAACTCTGAATCACACGGTTTACAATTAGAAGGAACAGGTTGATCATAGATTCAACTAAAATATAATAATACATTGGCCTAAGCCTGAAGAAAAGAAGCAGAAGTTTCCTTGATACTGGATTATATGTTTAAATGTTTAAGTCGTTGAAAATCCTGAATAAATATAGATATTATTTACTATTCACTGATTAATACGGTTTGTTGACAGGAAGGAAAAAAGTCATGTTAACCAAACCTGTGTTGGTAAACAATTCCACAGGTTTCCAAATGACCGAATGACCATTTTAAAAATACTGTTGAAAAAACACTAAATAGTTTCATTAGAAACCAGATAAATTGATTGATATTAACAACAGTCACAAAATAAAATAAAAAGATTTCTTTACCATTAAAAAGTAAAAAAAATATATAATAAATGTTTTTCTATCATCCAATAAAAACAAGAAAAATCAATGATGTAAACTTAAAATGGAAAATACAGACACATGTTTTTTATAAGATGGTATTTCATTAAAAAGAAAAAAAAGGTTAACATTTACTTTGCTCACTTTATTCAATGAGACACTTATTTTATTAATCTAATATCATGTACAATTATTTCTCTATTACCTGGTACTTTTTTTTAAAGCAAAGAAAAAAACATATTAATCAATGTTTCTTTTCTTAATATCAAAAAGTAAAAGAGATATACATCTCATCGTGGTGCGTTCACTGTCAACCTGCAACCAGTCTGAACATTAACCATTAATCCACTAAATTCTAATTTTATTAGCGTCTTAAAAATACAAAGTCTTAAATCCACAGTCAATTTCCCAGTAATTAAGCTCTATTTTTCGTTTATTTGTGATTAAACAGTGGATCCTTAGTATATATTGAATAAATGATAAACTGATCAACACACATCGGAACATGTTTCGTAACCAACGACTCACTCACTGACGGAGTGGAAACAACACGTTCCGCTCCTCGTAACGAAAGCTGAGCAAGAAGATCCAAACAAGGCTCTGGGTATCAAGGCATCCCCTTTGTTTTTTCCCGTATGGAGCGTGAGTGTGTGAGTACCTGTCGGGAGCGGAGCAGGTGTAGCATGACTTCACATTCAGGATGATGAGCCGTCACCTCCCCTGGTGAGCCGGGCCAATGTTCTTCATGACATGATAAATGCTGCGAGGGTTTTTTTTTTATCTACTTGTACTCGGCTCGGTTTCTACTGAAGCGACGCCTCTTGTAGTCCAGCCGGGGGGCCGCTTGAGAGTCCGGGATCGGAGAAGAGCTCTTCCCCGTCCGTGAGAGAACCAGCCGTGACCAGAGAGCTGCTACTGAAGCACCAGGCCGACCTGAAGCACCAGAGAAAGTCTCTTTCACTGATAATATAATATATAATTTTCACAGAAATCCTCACGTCCTAATTTTATCTTTCATTCACATGATACTTCACTGCCATCACAAAATACATAAAGACACGCAAAAACTTCAGTACTTTCACAATAAAATATACATTTTTATCCAAACTGATTCCCTTGCAAGACGAGGGCCGTGTATTGGTAAAAACCTGGAGCGACGATCTGTCTCACACTACACGGTCAACAATACAATATATCATGATACTGTAGTAACAAGTATATATTTGTAGTATTGTCAAGTACTTGACTCTGGTGAATTTGACTCTCAGAATTTACAGACCTCAAGACTCTTGATGAAGTCGTAACTGCTTTCATTTGTTTTAAAACCTAAATATGTCCAAACGTCAGCATTAAAAGCTGTTGGAGTCGACTGTATCCTCTCGTCCCCAGTCATCCCCGGAATCTCGCTCGACGGGTTTTCATTGTTTCTTTAGCCTAAAAGCTGCTCTATTTAAATGTATCCTCTCGTACTCAGTCAACCCCGGGATCTTGCGGGATTTCACTATTACTTAAGCCGCGGAGGACAGTTAACTGCTGCCATCTAGTGGCTGATAGTATAATTGTAAAATTAACAAAAGCTGTTAATATTCACATGTTCATTTTAATTGAGTAATGTAATTAATTTGAATTTTATTTAATTCACAATTTATTAAAATAAATAATAAAATAACAAATGTAATTTGATTTAAAAAATAATAATAATTTAACCATCATATTGTCAAGTTTTCCTCAGTTACTTTGACCCAGAAACAACTCAACGGATACTCCCTCACCTTTTCGAGTCACGGGGTCACTTTGACCCAGAGACGACACAACGGTTAAAAAAATTTAGCTTTTGTAGATTTAAAAAAAAGTGTTTCATCATTTCAAATTCACCATTAACAAGCTTTATCTGAACTCATGAACTTCCTCTCACCTTATCAGGCTCCATAGAAGGACATTTCCAGTTGTAGAGGTAATACTGCAAATTCCCGTCTCCTATGCCAAACTTAAGCTTCTCCAGAAACACTTTATTCTCCATAAGATCCAACGCATTGAACACATCGAAACCTTTCTGTTGGAAAACACAAAAACAATCCATCAACGACCAGTTAATAAAAGTGTCTGATTATGATGTATTTCCAATTAGGACCAGAAAAGTCTAAAAAAGAACAGAGAGAAAAAAGTGGGGTTTTCACTAAGTTAAAAAATATAATGTAATGTTACATATGAATAATTTAGAGAAAATTACAAAACATTAAACAATAACCTTTTTTTAACTTGTATTACAAACATGTGAGAAAAAACGTTTAATTTCCATTTCCCACTTTACGAAACACTTATTAAACTAATTTAATGTTCAATAAAATAGCACATTCAGCTTTTAATTGAATTTATGAGTAACTTTAGTAGTTATTTAACCCGTTTAATTCGATTTAATTGTATTTTATTTAATTCAATCTATTTTATATTATATTCCTATAAAATCCTGTTGTGTTTTTTTTTTTACAAAACATTCAAAAAACGTTTTCTTATTCTAAAAAGAAGTTGTAAAATAAACTTCAAAATCAAATCAACTAAAAAATAGAAATAATAGAATATGAATAATAATGTTTACTGGTATTTTAGTTGATTTATTTCTACTTATAATAAATTCCATAACAAGGCACAATATTGTGTTGTTTTAAACAATAATGGCACTAAATATTTTTACAAATATAGTATATAGTATAAAGAAAAGTTTTAAATTAAATCTAAATCTCTGACTATAAATAGAAATAATAACTTTTTTACAGTATTTGATTTGATTTCTTTCAACTAATACTAAATTCCACAACAATATTGTGTTGTTTTAAAACAGTAAATATTTTTAATTTCTCTGATTATGATGAAGTAAAAACAGTTTGAAGTACAAAGAAAAGTAAATCAAAATCTGACTAAAAATAGAAATAATAGAATAGAAATAATAACTTTTTTACAGTATTTTATTTGATTTCTTTCAACTAATACTAAATTCCACATCAAGACACAACAATATTGTGTTGTTTTAAACAGCAAATATTGTTACTAGTAAATACTGTTTGAAGTACAAAGAAAAGTTGTAAAATGAATCAAAAACTGACTAAAAACATAGAAATTAAATACTTAATCATAGAGTATTGAGTAGATGTTGTTTCTCTCTACCTGTCGTGCCAAGATCAAGGCATCATTCATTAAGTCCAGCAAAGGGGTTTGTGTATGAACATTGTAAAAGGAGTACGCGGCCTTCAAGCTCCTGTGCAGAGGATGGTGCATCACAGTGGACGGCAGAGTGTAAAAACTAGCAAAGTCTGTCAGCACGCCACCGCCTCCCTGAGGACCACAACATAAAAAGAGGTTTCAGTGAGAGGTCTGGCAACCGCGCGGCAAAGATGGTCGTCTACCTCAACTACATATGTGTCGATGATGTTCTCCTGCGGGAGGAACCAGTGCGACACCTCCTCCTCGCTCATAGAGGGCGCCAGATGGAACCTCTTCAGGTATCTCTGCAGCAGCTCGGTGACTGGACGGATGTCGCGTCGCTCCATCAGTCGTAGGCCTGACGTCTTGATGCTCTGGAGCGGAGAGAAGAAGCGGGAGTTGAACCGTCGGCTCTCTTCGGAGCGCCGGGGTCGTGACCCTTACGTCTGGTAACCTGTAGAGCTTCATGGTTCTTTGCAACGTCATGTTTCGGCTCAGGTGGGAGAACTTGACTTCTACGAGCTTGCGGGGGTTCAAGGAGCGATGCCAGTACCTGAGGAGTATACACAAGTATTGATCCGTCTCTCACTGGTCAGGAAACATATCAAGTTTTATATATCCATCTATTATCTTTAGATTGATCTTTCAAATCTTTATAAATCATTTTCTATGTTTATTCTTTAGTTTTATCACACATATATATATACAGAGAGAATATTTAATGGTTGAATTTAACATTTTAAGTGTTGAAACTTTGACTCGTTTTATTCAAATGTTGTTGGGTTTTGTGGCCATTGAATTGTTTTTAAAATAATAATTGAATTCAATAATTAAACATCAAAAGGTATTTTTCTTAAATTATATCAACATTTCTATATTTAATTTAAATGCAAAGGATTCAAATATATTGAATTTAACATTTTTCGTTCCTCATTATTGGAAATAGAAGTTCAAACACTATTTGTAAAGAAAATGTTTTTTATTTATTTAGAAAATGTTTTAAAAAAAAAAATTAACTAAAACTTTTCAATGTAAAAACAAATTAAACATTTCAATATACAAGGTATTTTATTCAATTGTTCAATGCTTGAAAAAAAAAAAGTTAATAAAAATAATTATATTTAATAGTATTTAAATGAATATTAAATAAAACAAATTAAAGGTTTAAATTAAGAAAATATTGAATTCAATCCATACAGAAATTAATTAATTAATAATTCAATGTTAAAAAAAAGAAAATTCAATAAGAAATATTATTGTTAAAATTGTAAAAAAAAACATTTCAATAAAATGATTAGATTTAATAGATTTAATTAAATATTCAATAATAACAAATTCAATGTTTAAAGTTAGAAATTACTGAATTCAATTGTTAAATAAAAACAAATGTTTCGATACAGAAATTATTGAATCCAATTATTAAAAAATGTGACAATCCAACGCTTATTAATACATCATTAAAAATGTAAAGTGTCAACATCTGAAATAAATTCTAAAATAATAATAAATCATATAAATAATAAATCTTTCAATTGTGACGCTACATTTTCCAATTGTTACCAAGATTTTATGAGAAATATTACAATGACTTGATACTGATGCTGTTAATACATTTATTGGATATTGAAATATAACCCAATATAACCAATTCATTTTAATTGAAAGTAGACACGACCGTGACACGTACCTGCACGTGGACACTGGTTTGGGCAACACGACTCCTGCCGTGTAAACCGCCTGAAATATTCCTTCCAGATTGACCCGCCGTGTGATCTCTCTGATAAGAACCGGAGCGACCCGCTTTGAACGCAGCTTCTTATGAACGCACAGGAAGTTGATTTCCACCATCTTCTTCAACCTGGAAACCGAGAAACGCTCGGTTAGACGAAAAAACACACACAGACAACCTCGAAGGGAAAAAACGTACGCGTCGTAAATACGAATCGTTGCAGGGATGGCGCTGATGAAGCCCACCAGCTTCTTGTTGGAGGAGACCCGGACCCCGCAGTGCCACTGGGGGAGCCAGCCCGGGGGACGGAGAGCCCTTGCGTCAAAAAAAAAAACGACAAGTCAGTCTAGACTTAATGATGGTTTAGAGACATAAGAAAAGAACTTACCATTTTAGAAAGTTAGGGGAATAATCGAATCTGAACATATTGTCGTCGTCTTCTACGTAGTTCTCGTTCAACAGCGTGTACAGCTCCTTCAGCTGGAAACACAAGTCGTCTCAGTTCAATCTTTAAAGTTATTATCGACACGACGGACGAGTAGAAACTCACGACGTCTGCGTTGCTAAGATCCAGAGTGTCCCACATGAACCCCTGAGGTAACGAGTACGGCTCCTGACGGATGTTCTCCTTGTCCACCTCGATCGGCCCGTGACCCGTCACCACCTCGTCTGCAGACACACAGAAATAATGTCCATTTATCATCAAATTAATACAATTACGTTTTAACTGGGGATCAATTTCAGAGAATAACTTTCATTGTTTACTACAAACACTTTGTTTTTCTCCTTCAATGCTATTCAACATATTCCCTACAATCATTAGCATTAAGTATTATTTGTTTTTTTGAGTCAACAACAAAATAATTCTTATTTTCTTCTGTTAATATCGCTTCGGATCATGAATATTATTTAATTTAAGATAATTGATTGTATTTATTTAATGATTTAATTGTTGTATGCCCACTTAAATGTCATTTATTGTATTTTATACCTTTTGTTTTATTTCATACATTTTATTCTTTACCGTCATCCCCACAAAAAAAAGGAATCTTGTGTTAACGACACTGGGAAAAATAAAATTTAATTTAAAAAAATAAATTCACTTTGCTCTAAACAACCTTGACTCTGTATTTTTTTCCTCATTACATAATAAAATATAACGTAAAATATAATCATTTGGTTGACGTTCTATTATTACTCACTAGATGGCGCTGAAACACAAACTCAATACTAAAAATAATAATTATGTTTATTTAAGAATGCAAGTGTTTTACACAATAGCAAAGTTAAAATCATAGATGATTTATTCAATAATGATATGCAAAATAAAGAATGATAATAACAACAATATAACAAGACAAGATTATGCGAGTAAATAAATAGCATAAGAGTAACATGAAATAAACGGAATAAAAGATAGTTATTGATGAATCCTTACTTAACTTGGGGACCGGCTGTGTGTCCCAGAACTGGTACTTGTGCTTCGCAGCATCATCGACGCTCTTGGCGGGGCCCTGACAGGACAGCAGCTCCATGGCCCTCTGGATGTCCTGGAGCTTCTGGATGGGCAGGCCCGGGTTCTGCACAAACGAAACATGAGCCACGTTCCACTTCAACAGACGTATTGATTTGTTTCTCCATTTGTCTGAAGGAAAAAAACCGACCAGTTTCTTCTCCTTCTTCACTGGAAAGCAACAGAGTAGAGATGAAGGGAAAGATCGATATTGCGTTATACGTTCTTTTGGACAATACTTTAACTATATCCGTCAGCACTGTATACATTTTTTTTTTCATTTTTTGCTTGTGAATCATATTGTATGTGTTACCATAGTTATCTTATGGTTTACAGTTTAAAAAAAAGTGTTGAATAAAAATAAATCATCAATATAATTGAAAATAAACATATATTCATGCGTTTGTTTATTTTTGTGCTAGATTGCAGCAGTTATTATGTTCACCGCAGTTAAAGGAACAATCAAAATCCCACGACATCCTGGCGATGACTGAGGACAAGAGGATACAGTCGACTCCAGCAGCTTTAAAAGCTAATGTTTGGACATTTTTTGGTTTAAATGAAAACACTCACGACTTTGTCAAGAGAAATGTGGTCTGTGGATTCTGCAACAACAGATTCAAGTACTCGTCAATACTACAAAGATCCCCAAGATGACTGGGGATGAGAGGATACAGTGGACTCCAGCAGCTTTCAAAGCCGATGTTTAAACAAATTTTGGTTTCAAAACAAATGAAAGCAGTTACGACTTCGTCAAGAGTCATGTGGTCTGTGAATTCTGCAACACCAGAGTCAAGTACTCGACAATACTACACATATATCCTTGTTACTACAGTATCACTATATATCGTATATCGGTTTAACTGCATTGTGAGACGTATCTTAGCGCCAGATTCTTGCCATTACACACCATTAGTTCATAGTGGCTCATAAATACAATTTAATTTTTTAATAAGACACAGTTAAAAGGTTTTTGTTTTGAATCCTTCGACACCCTCCCGGACTATTATTGTCGTGGTATCTTTTTTCCAATCGCAGGATCATATGACTGCGTCTAATCCCTCTCCCATCAGCAGATCATTTTACTTTTACTTTTTTAATTCGTGCATTTGTACATTTCTTTTTTGTGTGCGTTTCATTTTCAGCTTTTTTTAAAAGTCTCAAGTCACAAATGCATTTTATCCATGTATATAACTTGTTATTTCACTGATGTTTTTTGTATAATGTTACATTTTTCTTTTACATCCAATAAATTTTGATAATGGATTTGTTTGGCTACTGTTCCTCGAATGACTTTTGAATTATATATATATATTTTTTTTTTATCTTAGTTTAAAGTCAATCTGTACAAGGTTGTGTTTGTCTAGGTTAGGTTAGGTTAGGTAGAACTTTATTGATCCCTCCGGAGGTCTCCTTCAGGAACTTGTTTTTTTTACCAATTAGCCACAGCAGTACAGCAATTTTTCATAAAAAATAAATCAAAATAAAATAAGAAAAAAGAGAAATAAAGAGAAAGAACAAGATGATACAATCTAAGTCTAAAGATAAAGAATATAGATCAAAGAAAGTCTATATATGAGAGTATATGAAAAGCTTTCCAGGGTGTCCCCAGCATCTCACAATACCTGGCAGGACTGCTTTAGATCTCATACGCGGATGATAAATAAAGTTAAATATCTTTTTATTTTAATGCTTTTTCCCCACAAACAGGCCGAGCTGTGCTGGTCCAACATCCCACCTTGATGTCCTGAGAGTCGGATGCAGAGTCGGACTTGGCTCCCCCCGAGCTCGGCTTCTCTTTCTTGCGTTTCTGCTTTTTCTTCTTCCTCTTGGCCCCCAGGTCTCCCCCGGGACTCCTGCAGAGGGGGGACACAGATAATAAAGGATGAGGAACCAGGATGAAGACCTGACCTGACAGAACCACCAGCGCTACCGTTAGCTACCATAGCAACCGATGACAGCGGAGCTAACAGTAGCTAGCTACAGGCTTTGACTTTTACCTCCTGTCAGTCATTGCAGTTTATCACGAACATAAAATCGTTGATATATTAAAGATAAAGATGTTAAGACATTATATATGTGCAATATTATTATTTTTTCTCCAAGGCCTCGCAGCGGGAGGTGTTAGCGAGTGATGCTAGCAGGCTAACGGCGCTAGCATCCCAACACGCTCGGACAGCGGAGACACGCTGCCCCCCAGAACCATCCGTCCCTCCCGTCCGGAACCCGCTGTCGGTGCCGCTCACCCTTGCACGGTCTCGTTCTCCTCCTCGTTGTCGCCGTCTATGCCGCAGGTGTCGTGGTCGTCCAGCTCCAGGCTCTGCTGACTGGCCGCGGATTCGCTGTCCTCCGCCATCGTTAGGAAAAAAAAAATGTTTAGAAAAATTGTCAGCAGCAGCAGCAGCAGCAGCAGGAGAGGAGGATGGAAAAACAAAAGACGAACAAGTGGAAACAGCACCACCTCCAGATGGGATGAGAAGAGTCAGAACATTTCCAATACAGTAAAGTAGACTTCACTTAAAAAGGAATAATCGTATAATAAGAAAATGTATCTCAAAACAGAAGAAAATAAAGTAGATAAAATACATGTTTTTATATCCATCCTGACCTGGGAATCTCTTGGGATTCTGCAACATGTATGATCCCTAAAAATTGGGATCTTTAATTTTCATACATATATATATATATACAGTATATACATTAATTCATTTTATGCAATTAAAAGGTACACAACATTAGTAGTTTATTAAGTAAGTAATTTTTATTTATATAGCGCTTTTCCAGACCAGGGTCACAAAGCGCTTAAACAATCAAAACAATATTAAATAAAGTATATATTTTAAAGATCAAGATAAAACTGATAACACAACAAGAGTTCCAGACAATCAAGGAAAAGCCTGAACAAATAAAAACGTCTTAAGATGTTTCTTGAAGGAGTCAGTAGATCCATCAAGCGCAAAGAGAGAGGAAGATCGTTCCAAAGCTTAGGAGCAACAGCCTGAAAAGATTTTTCTCCTCTGGTCCTGAACCGTGTTCAGGAACCATCAGTAGATTCTGATCCACAGACCTCAGAGCCCGAGCTGGGGTGTAAGGCTGGATCAGATCAGTGATGTAAGGAGGAGTCTGACCATGAATAGCTCTGAAAGTAATCTACAAAGTAGTTTGCAGGCAATAAATAAAGAGTAAAAACCGTGAACCCATTGAGTAGGTGAGTGCCTTTATAGAACAGGGTCACAAACAATAAAAAACAATACACAGTTTAAACTATATACTATAAAAGGCCAGGACACATAAGACAGGAGTCCCAGAAAATCAGGGAAAAACCTGCACAAATAAGAATGTCTTAAGATGTTTCTTGAAGGAGTCAGTAGATCATCAAACACAGAGGGAGAGGAGGATCGTTTAAAAGCTTATCGAGCAACAACCTGGAAGGATTTCTCTCCTCTGGTCCGGAAGTGTGTTCAGGAACCATCAGTAGATTCTGATCCACAGACCTCAGAGCCCGAGCTGGGGTGTAAGGCTGGATCAGATCACTGATGGAAGGAGTAGTCTGACCATGAATTGTTCTGAAAGTAAGAACCAGAATTTAAAAATTGATCCTGAAAGAAACTGGCAGCCAGTGAAGAGTTTTAAGGATCGGAGAAATGTGAGTTCTTCTACTAGAGTGGGTCAGAATTATTGCTGCAGAGTTTTGTATTAACTGCAGGCGAGACAGATCCTTCTTGTTTAGACAGACACCAAAATAAACTTTTAAAATAGTCTAAACGAGAAGTCACGATTAAGATAGATCCCACTTTTATTTATTTATATTATTATTAATATGGAACTCTCTTTTTCAAACTTTATATAACAGAAAATGTGTTTATTTACCGAACTGTCTGTGACAAAAAGTATGATTTTTTTTGCAAACCTAAAAAATTGGCCAAACATTTTCAGTTTAATTCCAAGAGAATTGTTGTTCAAAACCTTCTCCAACTCATAGCAAAGACTCTCCTTAATAATCTTTCATCATCCATTTCTACTCATCTCCAGATCATTTTCAAGGGAAAATATATAATTAATATAAGCTAAAACAACCATAAAATAAACTTAAACTGAATTAAAACCCACAACCTTCTGGCTGTGATCACTAGAGGTGTAAGAAAATATTTATATTGAATACATTTTTCCTGATACTATATTGATATAGATTTCAAATTGTTTATCTTTTATCCAAGCTTTTCATGCTTTAGAGTTCAATAAAGTGTCTTCAATATAGAATAATTGGAATTTTATTTACCTGCATTCGTATTTTTTCTTTTGTTTTTGTGTTGGAATTATACTTCCTGTAGTCGTTTCCTACTCTAGGGAAGAGAAAAGGAGTCATGTGGTCTGTAAATTCTGCAACGCCAGAGTCAAGTACTCGACAATACTACAAATATATCTTTGTTACTACAGTGTCACGATATATCGTGGCACCTATATTGTGTTCAGTATCGTATCATCAGGTTACTGTCATTTAATAATCATTCACACTCCACATTAGACACATTTGAGGTTTGTGAATTGGCTGTTTATTTATGACCAGGAGCTTCGAATAACCAATAAACACACCCATGTGTTCCACTGAAAAACAAAGAGGACATTTCACGGTAGGTCAGGAAAATCAAGAATACACACGCGAGTACGATTGCCGAGGCTATACGGTGTTTAAGTGGTGGTTATAATTCAGCAACCTCTCCATCAACAGGAGAAATAAAAAGACACACACATGGATAACAAAAAAAAAAGAAGAATCAAGTAGATAGATAACCTGCAGTCAATCCTTATATCACAATGCTGCATTTTGTGTGTTACAGTTTGTGTAGACGGCGACGTTAGTGCTTCATTTTGTTAGTGTGTAGTGGACCGCAGCAGTTAGCAGATGTCTTCAAGAAAAAACGCTGCAGTGAAGCCGTTTATTTCACAAGTGCAAGAGAACCTAAACGCTGAGGTAGAGAGAAGCTGAAGGCAAAAGAAGGTGAGGAATAAATAAAAAATAAAAACTTGCTGAGTCCATCTGTTTAAAAAGGCACTTGGAAGCGATGAAAACAATTAGACGGAGAAAGAAACAAAACAAGTTTGGTTTGAGGCTAAATAAATGAGGAACAACAACAAGGCATGTGCTGGAAAAAAACTCTAAAAACAAGTGAAGGTAAAATACAAATAAAATCTTAAAAAAAAAAGGCATCTCAAAGCTGGCGTATAAAAGTGATGCATAGCTCGAAAAACTAAAATGTACAAAAGTGTTTTTGCCCAGTCAACTAGTGGCGTCACATCCTCTCAAACCTGCATCAGTGTGTCACATCTCGTGTAACTGCAGCGCAGATAGTGGTTGAAATGCATTCAGTAAAAAAAAAGAATCTCAACATTAAAAGATTTACACCAGCAGACACTCTCTCAGGACTGTTCAATCGATTCTCCTGCATCGTTCTCGTGTTTGCAGGCCAATATGGCTTGAAAAAGGGTTCATGCTGGGCGATGGTGGCATATTTCTCTTGTGCGTCAAATATGCTCCTTAATCTTCTATTGGCCTAAACAGCTGAATATAGGTTTCTGGGTTATATCATCAGTGGAAAAATGGATCTCGGGGAGTCCCTGAACGAGGAGGGGGGGGGGGGGGGTCACTTGAGATTGAAGGCCAGCAGGGGTCGCTCCTCCCTCCTCTGCCAGGGGCTCTTCTTCTCGTCCTCCACGTCCTCCGGCGGGACTTCGTCGGGGGAGATGGAGACCACGTCGTGGTCAGTCCTGAAAGTCACTGCCGGAGACAGAGGGGACGCCGGCGATGCCGGCGACGACGACGAGTCGTTCTGGATCTGATTGTCTTCCTCGGCGGAGGGGCTCGCTCGCTCTGAAGGCTCCGGGGAAAGTTCTTGATTGCTGCGCGTCTCTTCGTCTTTGGCGTCCAGGTCGTCCACGAAGACCAGCTGAGCCAGGGCGGGCTTCGCGACCTTCGACCTGTCCTGGATCCTCCTCTCCCCCTGCTCGCCTTCTCTCCCTCGACGACCCGCTCTCGGCTCGTTGAGGTCCACGCCCGAGTCCAGACTGGCGTCGTTGCTGTTGACCTGCCTTCTGCCCTTCCCCTGCTGGCGTCCTGCTGCTGGTGGTGTGTTGCCCTGGCAACCCGCCCTCTGCAGGTCGATGTACGAGTGGCGAATGTGTGCGTTGGATCGTCCGTCCAGCGAGACGAACCAGGCCCGTGGGTGAGGGAGAGGTTTCCCGCCTCTCAGTTCCATCAGAGTCTTTTCGGCCAGCAGGGTGTCCTCGCTGTTGATCTCCACCAGGGCGGCCTCCCCGAGGGCGGTGGGGATGGACAGAGACTCCGACAGTTGCATCTTCTCCCCCTCGCCGTGCTGGGCCGGACCCGGGGCGGAATCTTTGGACGCCTTTCCGGCCGGAGGTTGAGAAGCGTTCAGCTCGGCCTGGATGGTCTCCAGGTCGCTCTGCTGGTCGGTCTGCAGGAGGAGGGCCTGACCCGACAACGGGTGTTCCCCCGGGAGCCGCATGTAGTGCGCCGGGATCACCAGAGTGGGGCGCACTCTCGGGTAACCTTCCCCGCCGCTGAGTAAATCCACGGACCCGCAGCAGAGGAGTTGCCCGGGGCGCACCAGCGACGGCGGATTGGGCCGCTCCAGGTGGTCCACGGATCGAGACAGAAGGTAGTCCGGAGCCCTGAGCTCGATCACCTCCCCTCGACTCGGGGTGTGAGGGGGAGACGAGGGGGAGATGCAGTTGATGCTGCTTATCTGTCCGTGATTGGCCGACGACAGGCGGTCGGAAATGGGGTTCCCGGAGGAGCAGACGGAGGTGTACGACTGACGGTAGCCGCAGTCGGCCGCCCCGCACGAGAGCGCCGCCTTCAGCTGGAAGGTCTCGGCCGACTGACGGTGGTCTCGGCTGCGGGGCGTCAGGTTGCCCAGGGACGAGCCGTGGTGGTTGCACGTGGACGAGCGGCTGTGCTTGCTGTGGCGCAGGAGGCTCGGGTGCGGTTGATTGTCTCGGCGCTCGAAGGAACAGGACTTCAGCATCGGCGTCGTCATGTCCGGCTCCGTCGCCACGGAAACCAGCTCAAGCTGTGGAGAAAAAACGCATTCATGTTAATTGGTGATATTCTAGTTAGACACATGTAGTCTGTACACATTTAAAGACAGCACATGTGCACAAGTGACCTGAAAAATCTCCTGTAATGCTTTGCCGCCCAGTCAGCCAATCACAGCTGTCGATCACTTTTGACTTAGGAACACGTAGAAATCATAAACAGTATCGTAGCGATCAATTAGCCGTTTCTAAATAAGCAATTTGGAGTTAGACTTCCACTTTTCTTGGCACCATAAGAAAGGGGCGTGGGGTACCCAGGGTCTCCCACCAATTTCTGTGCAGTTGCATTTAACTGCTATTCAAATCAGTTTGTAACAGTGTGAACAATGACACGTTTTTCCGTTCCTGCAATTTGTTGTGAAGCAAAATCAATCAAAACAGTGAGACAGCGGAAGTTGAGGCACATTATGGCGTGGGGCCAGTGTAACCAAGACCCTTCTGAAGGGCTCAAAAAACTCTTTTTAGATTTTCTGACAATATTATTTGCTGGTTTTATCAGGCAAATAATATTGATATAAAAACTTTGGGTTGTACATAGGGCGGTAATTGATAATGTTGGATATGCCCGTAATAAATAGTAAAATACAAATGAGCCAATTTGGACAGCAGATGTGATCCATAACTTGCTTGAACAACATACAAAGTAAACAAAGAATACAATTTTTGGAGCGTTTTTTAGACTGACAGAAACATAAGCTTCTTGGCAGAGGTCATTTGTGACGATTCTACAGACTCGATCAGCGACTTTTCCGAACGATTACACTTTAAAACGCAGCTGAAATACTATCATCAACATCATCCTGGCCTGGATACGAACCTCGTTGCTGATGAGGTTGAGGTGCGACATGGAGGTGGCCTGGTCCCTCTTGCTGTTGTCCAGACCCGACGAGTGGGTGACCTTTCGGTGAGACGCTCGCGGCTTCAAGCAACGACGCCTGTCGGTCACAGAAAGATACGGATGTTTTCATTGATTTGAAAGTAACACATTTCACATGTCAGACAAAATAAGAGTTCATTTTTTAAAGCAGATCTTCAGAAATTCTGTATATAATATAGATAGAACAGGATATGTAGTTAATCGCATTAGCCACTAGGTGGCACTAGACCTTCAGAAAACAAACAAGCTAATTACAAACAGTAGTTTATCAGAATCAAAAAACACTCTAGATAATTAATTCCAACTGTTCAATTAAGAGATGTTTAATTTAAATTGTCGTTTTAATTTTTTTTTTCCAGTCACATTCAATGCTGTGATTAAGTGTCATGAAAGGATAATACACACCTGCAGAAGTATAAAAGCACACAGAGCAGACAGAGCAAGATAAGAGCCATCCCTCCCAGTATGGCCAGCAGGAACACGGTGTGGTAGGTGCTGATGTCTTTGGCAACAATGGGATCTACGGATCATTGGAGATTAAAAATAATAATGTTACAATGATTAACCCCCAGATAGAAGGTCAACTTTTGCAGACCTTTTCTTTTCCAACATATTGTGAAAATCCAAATTCATCTCACCTGATTGCAGGGGCGACATGGCTGCCACCCAGTATCCCAGCTTTGGAGCGATGTAGGTCAAAGTGAGTCGATTGGCCTCTTTTCGGACGTGACCCCAGCTGCTCTTTATCCAGGCACCTGGTCCGGCAGAGACGGCATTTACACGTTTAATTTAACGGTGAATTACCAGCGCAAAAAATGGAAATAGTTTGTATAAATCACACTTTAAAAAACTATTCCTGGAAACAGAGTTGCTCATTTCTCCCACAAGGAGGCAGCAAACGTGTTCCTCACGTTCACAGACCATGTTTTTCAACACTTTATTTGCAAGATTTAGTTGGATATAATAAAACAGAAAACTTGATTTAAAAAAAAAAACTATTTTGAGTACAAGATTACATAAATGTTCTTCAGTTGAATACCATCTACCTCCAGGACTTGTGTTGCATAACTACATTCAATATTAAATACAGTTACATAAAGGTTTTCTTTTTTATAGGAAGCAGCTGCAAGTAGGTTCTGAAAAATGCTAGTGTTTTTGTGTGATATTGAGATTATTTGTGGGTTAAACGCTGTTGGCAAAACTGTATGAAAGCTAAAAATCACATGATAAACACTTGATTAATCTATAACTGAATATTAAAGATAACAATAAAAATGTTACACCTATTTAAAATGCATCATCAATTATCGGGGAATATATTCATTTTGTCAACAACCGTAAGAAATATGTAAAAGCAGCAAAACAGTAACGTAGAACAAACACTGAATAGAAGCCAGAGTGACTCAGCAACCTTCTCTTTTCACACACACACACACACACACACACACCAGTGCGGGCACACACAGACACAAATAACTAATCCATACCATCAACATTGCAAACATCCACTCTGGCTGTGGCTCACTCAAAAGAGAAAACCCCTGTGTAGCACCAGAGCAGTTTAACAGAAACACTCCAGTGATCTCAGGCTTTGACGCACACAGTCAGAAATCCAGTAAGTGTGGAGTTATGATGCTGGGCTTTACCAACTCTGAATGAATAATGGACGACATCTATTTATTCATCCGTTTCCTGCTCCTTTAAGACTTTAGAACACTCGACTGCTTGTCCTGTCCCCCGCGGTACATCTTTAACTCCTGCTGGTTTGTCCACCAACACAAGAGAAACAGGTTTTTGTTATTGTATCAACGTGCATGTGGGCGTGTGGCCCATGTGCAAACCCTTGGTAAATAAGATCTCCTGCACGAGGCCTTTTATCAAGTCTTAACTCTCTCCTGCCGTTTACGACGTTCATTGGAGAACCTAAATCTGAACTGTTTGTTACTTATTTGGCGGGTTGCTAAGCAACGGGAGATGTAGCCGAGAGTGGGGTCCTGGGATGACGCCTGTTGTGGAAATAGTGACTGCTACAGGCAAGTTGTGTGTGTGTGTGTGTGTGTGCGCGTGCAGCTCTTATCAAAGCCCTTTTATAAAGGAGATGAAGGCCCGAGACTTAGGGCAGCGAGATCCTTGAAGGATCCGCTGGTGAAACACAACAGTGTTTTTCAGCTTAAAGCTCGCAAACTCTTTTGATTTCTCCTTTTTTTTTAAATCCTAGTTCCTTGGTTTGCTGTAAACACTAACTAGTGCACATGTGTCAAACCCACCCACCTTGTTATTTTTGGCTCAAAATCTAAGAGAAATGAAACTAAAACTTTCAAAGTAAGTAACTAAGACGAATGATGTTTGAAAGGAGTTTGATGGGAGTTTTTGGTAAAAGAGGAAATAACGAATTGATCCTCAAGGAAAGAAAATGGAATATAGAAGTTCCTGTAAATACACATTTTTTACTTGGACTGCTAGTACAAGAAGGTGAAAGAATGACAAGTTCACACACACTGAGTCACCTATTAGGTTCCTCTAACTGAGCATCAACCAGTTAGTCAGTGTCGGTGCATGTCCTGCACATTTTGGTGAAACTTTTCTAAACTAGTCAAGATTAAATATGTTTTGTGTCATTTTACAACAAGAGTTTCCCCACAATTGGACCGGTTTAAGTTTGGCATTATATTCACGGATCGACCTCAAGATAAACACAGTAAAAAATAAATCAAAAAGAGTTTGTGTTTCACCAATTTTCACTAGTTTACAGGTTTCTTTTTTGAGAAACCTTCGCTGAATCAAGCGCCAAGAGTCACATGACAATGTTACTTCAGAGAAAATACTATATTTTTTCAAAACAAAACACATTTCAGACAGTAATTATCGATCCATCTAATAGAACTGACATTTTTTTTCGTTCTGTACGGCTTTAATAAACAGATTAAAGTCCTATTCTTAGTATCATGTACTTACATTTTAATAGAAAGTCGATTATAATCAGAGATTATGTTACATCTTGAACAGAAAAGGATAAATAACTAAAGGTTATTATCACTAGAATAGTAAAGAAGTATATGAAATGTATTGATTAATCTGATAGAACCCTGTAAAAATAGTTTTCTTTTCCAAATAAATAGGGTTATAATTAGAACCAAGAAGCTGTAACAAGACTAAATATGACTTATAATTAACATCCTAAACATCTGCAAAAAGTGTTGAAAGTAGAGTTTACTACTTGTGACACACACCGGGTTTCACTCATTTTCATCAGTTTAAAAGTAAATAATTTTATCCATATAGAATTTCTCTAATATTTATTATTGTAAATAGTTTCTTCCCGTTGAACCGTTTCTCACAAAGAAAAAACTGCTTCTACGAAAGTCAAATATCAGTGTTTTTGCTTATGATTCTTCCATAATGAACAGTTAAGCATCTTCCTGGCCACGAATAAGAAACCGTGTTGCTTTTCACGACTGATTTTTTTTAAGGAAGTTCAACCCGCTCCTCATTGAATGACGAGGTACGTACCGAAACGGGGGTCATATCTCCAAGCTGGGATGTGATCGTTCTCCTTCAGGCCGCTGTCGCCCGGCAGCGGGACGGAGACTGTGATTGGCTCGTTCACCTGCAGCTCCGCGCCGTCGCCGGCCAATAAGTGAACGGAAACCGCCGCGACCGGCGTCAACTCGAAGAACTTCTCCGTTCCTGCGAGACAGAACGCCAGTGTTTATATGAAGTTAAAAAAAAAAGAAGAAGACAGATGTCGAGGGGTCGACTCGACTGGAGCAATAAAGATAAAGCGAGGTAGCTTAAGAGAGGCAGGAAGGGAAGCAGGGGATCAACAGGAAAGAAGGAAACAGGATGGCGGCGGGGGAAAAAAAAAAAAAAAAAAGGAAGACATGGGGTTAGAAAGTGTCACAAAGCACAAGTAGGCCTGTGGTGCCCAGAGGGAGGCTGTGGGGAGGGGAGTCCACTCCAGCTGAATGAGAGCATCACACATGAAGGCATAAAAACACACACAGTTGACGCCAAGAGTTTCCGTGTCACACTCGGGGCTCGAGAGGCCTCTTCAAGTGAACCCGAGCACCCTCTCTCCTGGTCTCCCACACGACTGACCTCACCTGTGGAGTTGGAGCTGAGGACCTGCAGGTGGGGGAAGTGCTGGATGAGTGCCGGCGAGCTGGTCACGGTGAGCAGAGCCGACAGGTTTGCATAGGACGAGTTGGGCGGAAGGCTCAGAGCTCGGCGCTGGAAGTGAACGACAGGCTGGGCCCTAAAGCCTTGAGGAGATAAACAGATTAAAGTCCTATTATTAGAGTCGCGCGCTTACATTTTTTTATTACAAAGTCGGTAATAATCAGAGATCATCTCACATCTTCTACTGGAAAGGAAAAGTAGCTTAAGCACTGAAGACAAATAAAGGTTATTATCAATTAAACAATGTTGTAGTAGAGTATTAAGTATAAAAATGGATTGATTAAATGATATAACCCTGTATAATGTAAATTCTTATGATTACCCAATATAGTTCTTGATAATTAATAAGCTTACATCCATCAGCATGTATGTCATTTTTTTTACATTATTAAGTTCACAAAATGTTTTTCATTCTTCTTTGGTTTACAGGCGAAATACACAGTATAAGTTTAGGTTCACATTGTATTTTCTCGATTTCATTCGCCACTTTTTTTTACAAAATGTAAGCATTTTTATACATTTTCAAACACCATTAAAACATAAGTTAGTTTATCCTTCGTGCATTTAACAGACACCTGGTATATCAGAGTTAAATGTATGTAATTGATCTTGTCTATATAATCATTAGCTACTTGTATTGCATACAAGTATCTGCGGATTGTTTGTTAGCTTTTTCTTGGTGTGTTTTTTTAACAAAATTCCTTTCTGAATTCTAAAAAAAAAATCCTTTGGCACTATTGCAACACGAACAAATGCTATATTTAAATGTGACTAATGACTATCATCCTAAACACACGATGAAAAAATAATTAAGCAGAATTTACCAGTAGCCGTTTAAAGGACTGATTCTATCCTTTTAAATGCACATTTATTGAACCATACAAACAAGGAAATAGGGGTCTGAAGCAGTGCTAACAAATCAACCACACAAAGGTGCAAAAAATTATTGCAACCTGGACAAATCTTATATTTACCAAACGGTCTTTAACAGGAAGTAACTTTTTTAACTTTTGTAAAGTGGTGTATTATTGTTGACATCCAGAATTTATTTTTATTATCCTAGCGTCATCACTGGCATCTTTATAAGTCACAAAAATCAACATTAATCTACTTCAGTTTTGAGTAAACCATTTTACGGGCCAAATAAAATGACTTAGTGGACTGGATTTGGCCCCCAGGCCTCAAGTTTCTTTTTAGGAATTTGGCTTCTCTGTGTTTAAAACTCATTCATCACCTCACAACACAAAACATGTTTGGTTCACTTCTTTTAGAACCAAACATTAATTACATTTTCTTCCCTTTTGTATTGTTAGGTATTTATTTATAAGTGTTGACATCTCTGCAGCTTGTTGAGTAGCAACAGCCAAATAATCTTGTATATAACATTATCTAGAGCATCTAGTTTTGGTGCAGCTTTTAATTAGTGGTGATTTTTTTAAAACTCAATCCAACTATTCAAATAGTTTCCTCGACATCAATAACATGACGTCAAACATGTTTTTTTTCTTCTAATCACTCAGAAGAAACCGCTTCACTTTTATTTGTTTACTCATTCATTAAGTGGCCGCTCGTCAAACACACCGTAATTCTCTTGAAAGGGTGCGGCGCAGACCGACGGGTAATAAAATTGGATTTCAGGATCCAGACATGCATCGCTCTCCTGGGAGACATTGTTTGAAGGGCATTTTTTTGGGGGGGGGGGACCACTCCTTCCCTTCCTCGTCCCCTGCCTCAGGATTACTTTCAACTTCCCAACAAACGGCAGATCCACTGGAAACGAGCTCGATATAAAGTTCATTTTTTCGCCGGACTCAGCAAAGGTGATGTCATTGTGGCGGTTTTCGGGGGCCGAGTGAACATTCCTCAAGTGTGAGACACAAATCCAGCTGCTGGGAGAGTGTTCTCCGGGTGTTTCTGCACGCCGAGTTTGCAAAACTGATTCAAGCTGAAATTTTGAAAAAACACTTCGAAAACACGCCGAAAACCTCTTCATTTCCTTGTTTGCGCAGAATCTCTTTGTGTGTCTTTCAACTCCCTGTGCCCCCCGCTCAACACTGCTCTCACCTCATCTGTTCCTCCTTCTGTTGGACACCGTTCAGCCCATCCCCCCCCACCCAGACTCACCGAAAAATGCTCCACCCAAGTTCCCACTTTCCAGCACACACTGTATTATCCTCCTTCGTTACCCTCCCCTCTTTTCATTATTGTTCCTCATGACACACGCCGGGCTTTATCTCTCCCTGGGGCTCCCATGTTGTGAGTCGGACCGAGAATTATACTCCAGACACGCGCTGCGACCATTGTGTACTGTTCGCTTCACTTCTTAATAGAATTTGTGGCTTCTTTCTTTTCTTTTACTGTGGCTTTGAAAACGTCACGTCACTCAAAGACGCCGCTGTCATTCATGGCAAATGAAAAGAATCTCAACAAATCTAATGCGATTACACACCTCGACAAAAGGCCGACGCACAAAGATGTTTGCGGTACGCAGCAGGAGTGGTATCTTTAAATCTTTCACGTGACAAAAGGCCAATTAATGAAGAAACTAAATCCACGTTAAAAAGACTTTCAGGCGTTACCATGACGATTTGTTCAGCATTGAGGGCAGGAATCTGATATGACGCATAAGAAACTACTTATTGATACTTTGATTTATTATTTAATCTAACTACTGGAGTCACGTGATAATTTGGAATATTGATCTAAAGCTATCACGATATTATCACGCAAATAACTGCTTAAATTAAGGATTAAAAAAAACAAAAAGCGAACTCACTACATACAAGACACCTTCGCCTTTACCTCAATGAAATCCTTGACTGATTCAAATAAGGTATTTATCACGATTGTAGGCAAAAAAATTAAATATCTTTCACTTCTTCACTTCTAAAGAAAACCTTTCTGAAAAAATCTCTATCATTAGCTAATTATCTTGAGGCAATAAAGGGAGATTTCACCTTTAACTATTTTAAGAATCCAAATAAAAAATATGAAACTGAAGTCTTCCGTCTATCACAGAGTTGTTCTATTGTGTTAAAACTCCAAGAGCTGCTTGTGTAGTAAATGGTCAGCGCTGGAGTATGTAACAGATTTTCTACAACCGCTGGGATGTGTTGACTCAGAATATAAACTCCCTGACAGAGTGAAAGAAGTATGTTTGACTTATAAAAGCGAGGCAAGTCTCTGTTTATACGAAAGACACGGTTGGTTTTTGTCACCGAAACGGTTTGAAAGTGACCATTAGTTCTTTAAGGATAGAAGATGAAGACTTGCTCAAGGGCCGAGGGAGGAACAGAATGGAATCAATCAATAAATAATTGGTCAAGACTGGGCTGGAGGGGGATGGTAGGGGGTTGGTAAACAAGTCTACTATTTCGTCCAGGATAATAAAAAAATGTATTTTGTTGCCTAATTAAGAGTTTAAAAAAACAAAAATCTATAAAATTAAGGACCAAAGCATATCATCATATTCTGAGGAAACTTGTTTTACCGACGTCTCACATCCCATAGTCTCAGATTTGATTTTCTTTCTGTAGAAATGTGACGCTATAATATCCCAGTAGTTTGACACTCCAGCTAACAAAGTGTTACAAATGAGTCGTCATCGAATACACGCGGTCGTGTTTACCTTGGAAGTCGGAAACGATCTCCACCACATCCTCGTAGACCATCAGAGTAGCGGCTCTTTCTGGCAGAAGGTTGAGACTGATGGAGGAAAACACTGTAAAAACAAACACAACCTTCATCACATGCTACACAAAAAAACGCTTCACTAGCTTTGATAGCTTCATTCTCACACCATCACAAACACAAAACAAGTCATTCAATCTTTTCTTTTTTTTTCCCCATCTGCTTCCTTTCTTTTAGGCGGTGTCGGACCAGCGCTTGACCCGGCAGACATCACAACTCTCCTCTTCCTTCCCGTCTTTTCTCATTGTTCCAAACTGGTAAGCGTAATAATCCAATTGGTGTGCGTCAGTTGGCTACCCTCGCACACTTCCACTGAAACCAACATCCTACACACGATACCACGATGACGGGGGGGGGGAAGTTTATCCAAGAATAATCCCAAATAAACAGTCAATTTCTTCACAATTGAAAACCAAAAAGACTGTAAAACAAAGTTGTAATCTCCTTTAAAGAATTTTAAAAAAGCCAAAGAATGGGATGAACATACCGGGTAATCTGGACGGGGTCCAAGGCACAGAGTTTGGCACGTAGCCTTGTTTGGTGGCGGCGACGATCAACGGAGTCCCGACCCGGTAGAGAAAGCGCAGGTAGGTGTTGCCGTCCGCCAATGAGGTTTCGGTGGTCAGCAGAGTGTGGTTGGAGAAGAGCTGCACGGCCGCTCCTCCCAGCGGCTGGTGAGTGCTGGCATCGCTGAGGTGGACCTTCAGCGTCACCTCTGCGGACAAACAAAGCACTTAATACCTTTGTTTGTGTGACATTAAAACACAATACGGGTATTATTACAGTCGTTTCCAGCACTCATCCCCCCCCCCCTTGAAACCGGGTCTTGATCCAACGCCAAGGGCCCTTTGATTTTCGGTCTACAGAGACGGCGCTGCACATACCGGACCCACTAAGAACCATCAGCCGCCGCCTGACCGTTTCCTGGACCCAAGCCAGTGGCACTTCCCCTCTGAAACAATGGACCGTTTCCCTCTCTCAGAGAACTCTTGATCCAAGAAGGAAAACAAGTGGATGTATATATAGACACCTCCACTAATAGTCACGGTCGAGTCGATATACAATTTCTCTTGGTTCGTAGTTTAGGATGGCGGATGAAAAAAATACCGTAAAAGGTTTATTTAAGCGATTTCCGGCAACTAAACGTGCGGAGAATCATTTTTCCTTCAGCTATGTTGGACATGATGAGGGACCAGATGAATACGACGGGAGAAAGACAAGATCTAAAAAATATTAACGAATATATCTGACGGTTGCCTCGGTTATTTATGTGTTAAGAAGCAACATTTCAAAACAAATATTGCATTTAAAGTAAAGTATATCTAGTATGATTCAGAATTTTATTTTTTTATTAAGCTACATTTTTGTGATCTTAAACTGTAACTTGTTTTTGTAAGTGAGTCATTCAGTTTTAAATGATATATTAATGTCTTCTGAAATTGATTGTAAATGAATATGGATATAAAAAGAAGAATCTATGTAAATTGGTGTATTTTTTCTCCAACCCTTATTTAAAATGTCAATGAATTAACTAAAATGATGAAAAACAAAACACAAATAAATTAATTAACACATGCTTTTGCAAGAAAAGGTTTTTTATCAATTTAAAATGGTGAACTTAAAAACTTGAAAAACTTAGTTGACGTTTAAAATAAAATCTTTGGGATCTCAAATGTAGTTTTTTCAAATATATATACAGTTAGGATGAGCGAGAAATCACAGAAACATGATGAAAACAAGAAAACTTCCAAAAATAAAAAAACAAAGCCGATTCATCTCGACCTTTTGCTTGGTGTCCATAAGTTAATCCTTGAATCTTATTTAACAAACACTAAAAGTGGTTCTCCTGAAATTTAGCAAAAGCATTTCATGGAACTAACCTCAAATCAAAAAGTATATCCACCAACACCCCCCCAAAACTCTAAATACAACAGTCTGGCAAGCGTTGAACACGAGTTTCCACTAAGTAACACAACTTTATGAGGCCTTAAAACGAAAGCTTGACGTTCCAAGAGGTAATGTGCGGATCATTGACATTTCAAATATCCTCTAGCTTATTAAAAAAAAGTCAGGATTTGACTCAAATCCAGGATTTCATAGCACCTCAAAAAGTATGGTCTGTTGATGATTTCATGACCTCACTTCCTGTTCCACTCCCAGTGAACTGCTGCTAGGGGTACCAGCTGTGTTCACTTAAAAACCCTCCCCGGGGAGAGACCGGACTGACATGTAAGAGCACACAAATGCAGCAGCCCCCCCCCACCACCACCCCACCTCCTAATTCTCAGCCAATAAATCAGTACCGTGATGACATCATTGTTAAACAAGCTTCTCCTCCGACACACACTCGCCGTCAGCCTGAATCACCGCCAACCTGCCGCTCGAGTCCAACGTACTCCAGATAAACAAGCTTCATTTCTGAGCAAATTATACGACGTTTTTTTTCGTGAGGGCTGATGATTCCTAAAAATAAAAGGTGCTAATTGGGAGAGAGAAGAGGGACGCGAGATTATCTGGAAATGTTCGGTATGACCGGCCTCCATTGGGCGTGTGAAGGGTTTGTTGCCCAACAAATAGAAAATATGTGCACCTCAGATAAAACGGTGTTGTACGGTGAAGATACTTCTCTTGTGAAGATTTACTTTTGGACGCTTTATTAGGCAAGAGTTACCAACTAAGGGGGTAAAATCGTTAAAGTTCACTTAATGTGCTGATTTAAGTGTCTCTTAAATTGTTCTAGGACCTCTATTACAGTCATCAGTTTCTTTTTGCACAAAACTCTCATTTAATAAAGATATTTACATTGGAAAATACGCTTAAGCCCCGCCCACTTAAAAAGGGGCTTTGGCCGAGAAGGATGATGTGTCTCAAATCGCATACTTCTCTTAGTATACTAGAAGTTAGTATGCATCAGGATAGTGTACGTACTAACTAGTATGCAAATTCTCAACAGATAGTACGTCTCAAATCAAACACCGCAGCTACGCACTAACAGGAAATGACGCGACAGCTTCTTCTTCTACTTCTATTTAACGATGGTTTCCACCAGCTGTTTGAACGCTATCGCCACCTGCTGGCAGCCCGTTTTGCAAGTTTGGAAGAAGAAATAAAGAAAAATATGAGAAACTAAATATTCGCGAGATATTTACGCAGATATCAGCACTGAAGACGTGTCATCCTTCTACTGCTGGCTGAAAATACACCTGTAAGTATATGCATATATATGCATTTATATGTGACGTAACTTCCGTTTACAATGTCACTAAGATGGCGGCCGTTTAGAGTAGATAGTGTCCATCGAACCATACTCAATTTTGTGGGCGTTTTAGTACGCCAATTTAGTGTGCATGGCGCACTAAATTTTGCATACTAAGAACCACTCACGCACTAAAAATACTAACTTTAAGTACGCAAGTATGTGATTTGAGACACAGTAGAAGTCTCGCTCAACCGACCACGCCCACTCTGCTATGATTGGCCACAAAAACAAGAGTTGCATTCAAGGACTCGAGTAAATTTCAAACTCACCCCTGAAACTCCTGTTTTGTACATTAAAAACGAATAATAAAAATAAGGTTTAGTGCTTACTGTACACATCACAAAAACACCGAAAGGCAGAAGTTACTCTCACCATGTTTACATAAATATTTATTTTGTTTCAAGTAATAACTTCCAATCGGAGCAACGTCATGATGAATGTCCTACTGCATTTTGAACATGATTTTGGATATTGAATATCCAGAATTACAGCATAGAAGAAATGCATTATGGGATTTGTAGTGGTGGCCTTTTTTTTTGTTCCATTCATTATTTAAAGGGTGAAATCTGCAACTGTAAAATGACTTTGGAAATGTGTTCTTCAAATACAGAAACCTCCATACTACAACCTTTTCAACCAAATTATATATAGCTAAACCATAACATCACTACAACTCTTTACAACTCTCGCTCTACTTTTAAATTCAGTGTTCAAAGATCCTCCTCTTCAGCGAAGTACTCATTCCCCGACACCTCTATATTTTCATCCCCCTCTTTCAACTTGAATCTTGAAAAAAAAAATCGATCTGCAAATTGCAGACCGGTATTTTTCGAAAACACCGGCTGATGTGTCGAGGCCTTCGATTGGACGTGCCCGTTCCATCTGTCGTGTCAATTATAGCTTCAGCGAAGCTAAAAGGTCGACGACTGCATAGCGTCATGTCTGGTTCTCATGGCGAACACATAATGATACGCGGCTTAAGTATCTTTGAGCTCGATTACAAATGGGTTAAAGATCGTCATGAACATCAGAATATCTACGATAATAACAGCGATAAGGAAGAATAATGCGTCTGAAATCCAGTCAAAAGGAGGTTCTTAACATTGCAGAGATCACAGGTAAACACGGCAAACATGCAAGTGTGGGAAACCATGTCTCTCCGCCCGGCTCCAGGTCAGGTTACACACCATTCTGCGGTCAAACTGATCTAATGGCCACGTGTTTTATTCGAGTTATTCATGTCGAAGCTTTTGTCCGTCGCCTTTTGAAGTGAGAGGAGAAAATGTCACGTCGCATAAAAATACATTCCGTCGGTGCAGCTGCGTACTATTTACAGAGCCTTTCTCCCGTGTGTGGTCAGTGGGCGACTCGTCAGCTGCAGCGTCCGTCAAACTTGACATTTAGTTCGGTGGCGGAGACGAGATACGGAGCGTGTTCGGGGCGAAGACACGACCTGCTGGGTTGTATCCTCGTCCTTCGCTTTGCTCAATAAACCTGCTCACTAAAGCACATTTCTGTTGTAATTTGATAGGATTTGTGATGCGACTGGCAAAAAACAAAAGGTTGGATAACTCGAAGGTCATTTCAGTCTGCACGAAATGAATGGGGGGGGATATAGGAGTAGTCAATGGGGGGATTTATGCTTTATATTTCTCAAAAATCAATAATCCAGTGCCAAATATACCGAAGTATTAACTTTAAGTGTTAATTAAGTATCACTTATATGAACAATCCTTCCGCGATTAAAGCTCAAAGTGCTTTGTTTTCGTCACTGAAATCTTTCAAAACTTTAGAAAAAAAAACCATCACCAGGGGAGGCTGAACACAGTAATTGAACATGTTGTGGCTTGAAACAAGCAGACGCTTGATGCGGACAAAAAACGAAAAGATTGACCAAAACAAGGTTAAAATAGTGACACAAAGGGAGGAACGACGAGAGAGTCGGTCCTTCCATTTCATCCCACCTGGATTATCAGAGTCACCGCTTAATCCCATTAACTCTGCAGTAGACGGAGAAATGCGATTATGTGATGGAGTCTTACTTTCGAGATGGAAGGAAAGATCTGCGTGTCAACAAATAAATATCGTAGAGGGACTTTAACTTTGACCATTCCTGTATACCACAGATATTTAACAATTATCTACCAGAAATTAACGTATAAAGCAACTGATAAAAATAAAAGTTCTTGCAAGTTATACTCCAGACTAGATTAGATTTTGTTATGTAGTGTGCCAATTGTTTTGCCAATCCAGCCGTGGTCAAATCCATTTTTAAGAGGCAAAATTACATACTGCGAGTGCTGTAAGAGGCCAGAAGAAAGAAGGGATGAAGAAAAAGAGCCTCATAAAGGTTGGGAGAAAAATTGAAAGGACAAAAAAGGATCAATGTTGTAAGGTTTTTACAATATTTTTGTTTTTATAAGAAAATAAGCAAAATGTGTTATTTCACTTTATATTATTTCAATTCAAAAACATTTGATTTAAACCTAAAGTATATTACAAAACATATAAATTGAAAAATACCCGCAAAAAGGACGAGTCAATTGATTGAGTTGGTTACTCCTGAAAACAAAAAAAATCTGATTTTAACTAATAGAAAACAGGGGTGTGTATTGGTGATACGTATCGCAAAACAGGGGCAACGATACAAAATATTGCGATACTGTAGAGACAACTTTGTAATATTATCCAAGTACTTGACTCTGGTGTGCAGAATCTAAAGACAAAGTCGTAACTTAATTTGTTTTGGAACCAAAACATCTCCAATTATCAGCTTTTTAAAGTTGCTGGAGTCGATTGTATCCTCTTGTCCTCAGTCATCACGCCGTTCCAATGACTATGGAGAACATAGTGACTGCCACCATCTAGCAGACGGAAGTTTAATTACAATACAAAAATGGCATGTTAACTAATATAAAAAATAGATCAAATTATTTTATTTTAAACACACTTAATTGAACTGTAAACCATTGAAGAATTATGTTTAAAAAAAAATGTGAAAGCCAAAAAATACATAAAGATTCTACACGGTACTGTCCAATCGTCGTATCAGTATTTTCTAAGACCCCTAATAGAGAATAGTATTTTGATCCTTCAGTTAAAGAGCTTTACTCTGATCTCATGAGGACCACATTAACAAAGTCAACAGACCACGGTCGGCCTCCGGGCGGACACTTATACTCGCCCAAATAAAAAACTGTTATCTCTGTACGCAGAGGTTTTCTAAGGACAAACGTCTTCTCACGAGGATCCCCGTCCAGTTGCATCACTAAACAACGTCTCATGATGGAAATTAAGCTGGTGACAACATGATTTGATTCGTCCAGTTCGTGGCAGCTCCCGAAAAACCCGTCTGTCTGAGATTGAAACCCCACTCCTGTTATGGTCTGTGGTAATGTGCATGAGATCCAGTCTGGCTGTCTGGCTCCACTCATCTCTACAGCCTGTAAAAAGACCTCGCCATCCACCTAGAGTAAACACGCTCTGAAGCGAAGGTCAGTGAGGATGGTCAGATGGCCTGGTAAACCTGAGCCTGGTTAAACACAAATACACAATCAAAGGCTAAGATTAGACTTGGTTAGAAGGTTTTTGAAGAGGCTGTACTCCTTAAATGAATAAATACCTTCAATTATTTGCATATTATTTTACATAAAAGGCTTGAAAACCCAGACAAAAGAGGTTTTATATAGTAAAACATAATCCGGTAAATACCCCAAAAAATGATGCTAAAATTAAACCAGGGATTTCCGGTTAAAGTCAGTAAGTAACACATTAAATAGAGTCTTTGTTATTGGGCTCCTATTTATTTGTACTGCCAAGTGTGTAAGCCTATAAGCTTTCTTCATAAGGAACCTTTCGGAGGAAAAAAAAGTTAAATATAATCCTCAATAGTTGACAAATGCTTAGTGTTGCATCCTCCCAACTTGAATTTAACTATAGTTTTGACTTGTATGTGCATTGTTTGTGTGTGTTTCCAAGTACAAGAGGTTTGTGTGCAAAATACGAGCCGTAAGAAGTTATGGATACAACTATGTACTACAATATTTTTAGGATTTTACTTTAGAGATATTGAACAACACCGTTTTTTTTTAATTGAGTTTTTATCATGTTTGTTTTATGGTTTATGTTTTAATAAAGTATGTATTAAATCCAATAATTCAATCACCATCCGAGTATTGACAAGGACGAGAGGATACAGTAGAGTCTTTTGAAGACGATTTTTGGAGATATTTTGGTTTCAAAACAAATGAAAGCAGTTACGAGAAGAGTCATGTGGTCTGTATATTCTGCAACACCAGAGTCAAGTACTAAATAATACTACAAATATATACTTGATATTCAACAACACCGTTTTTATTATAGTTATTTTACTAAAATAATCAGATTTTTATTTACAATGAACATGGAACTGTTAAGGAACTTGTTCCTTTTTGTGCTGAAAAGAAATTTCTGGCCACTAGATTCCAGCAACTACTGAGGACGAGAGGATACAGTCGACTCTTTTAAAGACGATTTTTGGAGATATTTTGTTTCAAAACCAATGAAATACTTACGACTTCATCAAGAGTCATGTGGTCTGTAGATTCTGCAACACCAGAGTCAAGTACTCGACAATACTACAAATATATACTTGGGCTTATACTGTATTGATATTCAACAACACCGTTTTTATCATAGTTAATTTATGGCTAATATTTTAATGAAGTGTGTATTAACTAAAATAATCCGATTTTTATCTACAGTTAACATAGTAATATTAAAGCGTTTTTTAATTGTTGTGCTGAAAAGAAACCTCTGGCCACTAGATTCCAGCAAAGACTGAGGACGAGAGGATACAGTCGACTCCAGCAGCTTTTAAAGCGGATGTTATAATTTAATATAAATAATTTGGTTTCAAAACAAACAAAAGCAGCTACGACTTGGTCAAGACTAATGTGGTCTGTAAAGTGAAGTACAATACTACAAATATATTCTAGATCATAGCAATATATTTATACATCTTTCTCCATTAATTGTGATACACATTTTAATCTCAACAGATAAGATATAACCTATTCGAAATTTGGGAAATGTTATCGAGTGCCTTTTACCCTTGGTAGCTGGGAGATGATCCCAATTAATTAATTTAATTATAATTTATATTTTAAACTTGAAAAAAATATATATATTTAAGCATTATTGGGCGATGTTTAGTGCTTTCTAGATTAAAAAAAATGTGTGATATAAAATAAATAAATATATTTAGTATGTTTGTTGTGAAGCAGACACTTCCTTTAACTGTCGAGGTCAAGATAAACCACTTTGTTAAGGTGATACCTTCTAGGAACCTCATTTTAAAATGGAATTAAGTACATAAAACAATAATACTTTATTTAAAGTAACCATTTGACTTCCTAGGGATCACTTTCACCTCCTGCTAAGTGGCTAGCGGTGAGCTAGCTAAGTTCAGGTCACATCAGCATCCAGGCTAACGTTAGCCTCGCAAATAGCCCCGACGAGCAGCTCACGAATCCTGCCTTCAAAAAAGCCCAACATTCCCGTCGTTTCTTACCTTCGGCGCTCTTGTCCTCCGGTAAGGTTTTAGCGGCAGCTTTCGAGACGACATATCCGACCAACAGGAGAAGAAAGGCAGCCGTCGGAACCCTGTCCACGACCCGCATCATTGCAGATGTGAGTCTCAACGTGAAATAAAAAAATTTTTAAAAAAAAGTCTCAATCTTTCCAAAAACTCATTCGTCGTTTATTCCAGAAGGAAGACGACGATCCGTAATTCACAGCATTCCCGGTCTTTTTCTTCTCCTTTCCGGTTCTTACATCCCCTCGATTCCGTTTTTTCCACGATTGTCCAGGGTCAGGAGGAAGACAGCCCTGTGCCTCAGAGCCACATGCCCCACAATAGAGCACCAACAGGCGGCTAACTCCAAACACAGTACCGCTGACATACGCGGATATGCGGCGACCCCTACCGGTTATATATGGTAAACGACACTCTGGATTTTTTTTGTGTGTCAATACAGATGATTAGATAAGCTTTATTGATTCATCCGGGGATCTCCTAACATCCAAAATAACAAATATAAAATAAAAAATAACTAAACACCAAGCAGCCATTTTTGTGTAATCTAAGAATTAACAAAACATATATAAAATAATAAGAAGAAATGTAATAATATTTACTCAACTGAGCTTTATTTATGGAACACTTTTAAACAACAGCTGTCGTCACACATGCTGTATAAGAACATAAAATATAGCACCAAATAAAAACAGTTAAAAAACACTTGGATAATGCAATAAAAGAAAATAAAACAAGTAAAGGGAATTTAAAAAAAACCAACAGCTTGTATCTAGTAAAACCCAGGGAATAAAATTCGTTTTAAGACGATTTAAAATAATAATAATAATAATAATAATAATAATAATAATAATAATAATAATAAAGGGCATTCTTGCTGCCCTGGTTCTGTTTTTCTATTGCTTATTTTGTGGGTTATATTTTTTTCTTCTTCTACAAAAAATCCCATGTTGTGGCACTGGCAATGTTTCTGATTCTTAAATAAGATTTATTCTTAATCTCTTTTTTTTTAAATTAGAAATAACAAAACACATTGTTCATATATTTTTTAAATTAAAATAAGAAATCATTAAAATGCCAAAAAAGCGTTATTATGCAATTAAAAAAACATTCTACTTATTTTGTGGCATAATACAGCATTTGTAATAATTTAGCATTTGATCAAATTTATTTTTAATACAAATTCCATTTTATAATGTGACTAACATTTCATAATATAAAAGCAATACATTTCAGTAAATTAAAAAACACATAAAAAAGACAAGTACATTTGGGGGGAAGTGAAAAATGATCTTCAACCAGTTATATGTAGAGTTACACTAGTGTATTGTTGTATTATAGTATTGTAAAATTGTAGGATAGCCATCAGAAACATTTCCACATGGTCAGTTTAATACTATTATTTTGACATAGATGGAGTATATATCAATGATTGTTATTCAGTGTTTTCATTGACATTTTATAAAAAAAATTTTAAATAATTAATGTCTGGTTGACAGTTTACAAAATACCTGAAAATTCACCAAAACAAAAACAAAAGTGAAATATGAGAAAATGCAAATATGAAGCATTTTTTAAAACTACATTTGTCGTTTAAAAAAACGTTATAAAAGTCTACATCAGCTCAGATTAAAGGTTATTTCTATGAATGGATGAAATGAAATGACAGTGTTGATTTGCTGTTCTATGTTTGTCATGAAGAATTAAAACACATCTTGTTTAAAGAATTAAACTATTTTTAACGGTAGAAAATATAATGCTTGGGTTTTGTTCAACCATCACTCTTTGATACTTGATTTGGATAAAGGAATACAGCTAAAACCTAACGTAATGAAACAGTTTCTCTGCTTCAAGATGCTCAAAGAACACCACACTTCTGTGTTTATCTTAATGGATGGAACTCATGGACGAACATCTAATGTTTTTTCTACCTTTTCTGATTCCAGCCAAGTCCATGGCTTTGAATACGATCATCTTTATTTGGCCTTTTAACACTGCAGACAATCCAGAGTTCTTGCTTGAGTTTTAGTAACAGGATAATATTAACATTAAACAATCCCACCTCCCTTTAAAGCAGGTTTATTATTAGTAAAAGAAAAAAAAATCAAACAAGGAAGAGATTTGTTGAAACTACTTTCACTTCCCAGAAGTTGGCAAATCAAAAAACTCCTGTAAAACCGGCTCCACAACTTTTTCCTTTTGTAATCTGACCCATGATAAAGTTAAGTTGATAAGTCTGACTGGCCATATATTGTATGTTTTGACTGCAGGTTTCAACTTCAAAAGCCACTCCTCCATCACCTGCTCACACTTTTTATCTTCTGCTTTTTACACGCAGACACAAAAGCTAAACTCTTGATTGATTCAACATGCAAAGCGTTTTGACAATTCTGTGCCTACATATTCTTATATCAAGTGTGGGTAAGATTTCTTTTTCTTTTTTTTTTAACATCTTTGATATGAAAAATATGAATGTAACATCCATTTTATATTGCAGGAGCTTTCTCTGGTCATTTTGTTGGCACTTGTAGCTTTAGGGAAAACAAGGTTCATAGCAATGCTGCCAGGGGAAAGTTCATCATTAACAAAAAACTTGTTTTGGAATGTGACGCAGATGAGAAAAAATGTGTTGGCTTCACAAAAACGGGAGAAACGGCAGCGGATATTCTCAACACAAATAGTGATTTTTTAGAAACAGCAAAAATAGTTCATGAGATTTGCAAATATGTACCAGAGCTCTACAAAACCATAAAGACAACAGGTAACCTTTCTTGATGTGGTTAAAGAGAAGATATTCAACAGCAAGATTTACAAATATCGTTTTTAAAACTGTCTGGGTTTTATTCTTCTTTTTTTTTAAACAATTATTTCCAGTTGAGCCCAGAGCTTGGATCCACTTAGACAAGGCTGACGATGGGAAACATCCAGCCATGCTCGTCTGCAGTGTGGCACACTTTTATCCCAAACAAATCACGGTGAGGTGGCTACGAAATGGGGAAAACGTGACGACTGGGGTGTCAAACACGGATGTCATGGCAAACGGAAACTGGCTCTACCAGATCCATTCCTATCTGGAATACATTCCAAAATATACAGACACAATCACCTGTGTGGTAGATCATGAGAGCCTGGAGCAGCCCATGTTTAAAGTCTGGGGTATGTACATTATTATTTATTGTAAAAAAACAACCATTTAAATCCTTTGTATAGTAACATTGATAAACTTTCTCTCTTTATCTTGTGTTCTTCATTGTTTTTCCACTCAAAAGATATAAACTTAGCTTGATTAATTGATCATAAAGAGATGTATCAGTTAAGGTAACCTTATTATCATTCATTAGTTATTACACATTTTTTCATGCGTTTGTGTTTCAGAGCCGATCACTGAGCCGATGAAGATCAAGTTAGCTATCGGGTCATTTGGACTCCTGGTGGGACTTGGAGTTTTTCTTGCTGGCTTGTATTATTACAAGAAAAAGCCAGGTGGGTCAAAACCTGTCATAATTATATATCAATCGACCTGATAGAGCAGAGAATTGAGCTAAAAACAGATTTTCAAAAACTCCATAAACTACTGGTACCTCACACACGGTTCAGAACCAGAGGAGAGAAATCCTTCCAGGCTGTTGCTCCTAAGCTTTGGAACGATCTTACTCTCAATCTGCGCTGGATGGAGTCTACTGACTCTTTCAAAAAACATCTTTGGACACTTTTATTCGTGCAGGCTTTTCCGTGATTTTCTGGAACTCCTTTGTTTGTCTAGGTGTTATCTTGATCTTTTAAGTATATATTTTATTGGATATTGATTAGATTTTTTAAGCACTTTGTGACCCTGATCTGGAATAGCACTCTACAAATATAAATGACTTACTTACTTACTTACTTATTGTATTTTTCTTTCTACGTTCTAGGAAGAATCTTGGTGCCATCAACGCCACAGTGAACTGGGAACAAAGCACAGAACATATATATAATTAATGTTGATTTGCTGTTCTATGTTTGTCATGAAGAATTAAAATGCATCTTGTTTAAAGAATTAAACTTTTTTAAATGGTAGAAAATATCATGCTTGGGTTTTGTTTGGGTCTTTGTTGAATTGCTGGGATCTATTTTTCCTTAATCAACTATAGTCTTATTTCAACTGTATAGTGTCTTGAGATAACTTTGTTATGATAAGACACTTTAAATAAAATTGAATTGAATTGAATTGAATTGTTCAACCATCACTCTTTGATACTTGATTTGGATAAAGGAATACAGCTAAAACCTAACGTGATGAAACAGTTTCTCTGCTTCAAGATGCTCCAAGAACACCACACTTCTGTGTTTATCTTAAAGAATGAAACTCATGGACGAACATCTAATGTTTTTTCTACCTTTTCTGATTCTAGCCAAGTCCATGGATTTGAATATGATCATCTTTATTTGGCCTTTTAACACTGCAGACAATCCAGAGTTCTTGCTTGAGTGGTATAAACAGGATAATATTAACATTAAACAATCACACCTGCCTTTAAAGCCGGTCTATTATTAGTAAAAGAAAAAAAATCAAACAAGGAAGAGATTTGTTGAAACTACAATCACTTCCCAGAAGTTGGCAAATCAAAAAACTCCTGTAAAACCTGCTCCACAACTTTTTGCTTTTGTAATCTGACCCATGATAAAGTTAAATTCATATTCATAAAAGTCTTTTTAACTTCCATGTTTATTAAAATCCAATATCAAGTAATATTCTACAAACTGACGATGTTTCTCAGCATCATGTGACTTCTGACTGGCCATACATGGTATGTTTTGTCTGCAGGTTTCAACTTCAAAAGCCACTCCTGCTTTCACCTGCTCACACCTTTTATCTTCTGCTTTTTACACGCAGACACAAAAGCTAAACTCTGATTGATTCAACATGCAAAGCGTTTTGAAAATTCTGTGCCTACATATTCTTATATCAAGTGTGGGTAAGATTTATTTTTCTTTTTTTTTAACATCTTTGATATGAAAAATATGAATGTAACATCCATTTTATATTGCAGGAGCTTTCTCTGGTCATCTTGTGTTAACTTGTAGCTTTAGGGAAAACAAGGTTCATAGCAATGCTGCCAGGGTAAAGTTCATCTTTAACAAAGAACTTGTTTTGGAATGTGACGCAGATGAGGAAAAATGTGTTGGCTTCACAAAAATGGGAGAAACGGCAGCGGATATTCTCAACAGAAATAGTGTTTTTTTAAAAAAAGCAAAAATATTTCATGAGATTTGCAAATATGTACCAGAGCTCTACAAAACCATGAAGACAACAGGTAACCTTTCTTGATGTGGTTAAAGAGAAGATATTCAACAGCAAGATTTACAAATATCGTTTTTAAAACTGTCTGGGTTTTATTCTTCTTTTTTTTAAACAATTATTTCCAGTTGAGCCCAGAGCTTGGATCCACTTAGACAAGGCTGACGATGGGAAACATCCAACCATGCTCGTCTGCAGTGTGGCACACTTTTATCCCAAACAAATCACGGTGAGGTGGCTACGAAATGGGGAAAACGTGACGACTGGGGTGTCAAACACGGATGTCATGGCAAACGGAAACTGGCTCTACCAGATCCATTCCTATCTGGAATACATTCCAAAATATACAGACACAATCACCTGTGTGGTAGATCATGAGAGCCTGGAGCAGCCCATGTTTAAAGTCTGGGGTATGTACATTATTATTTATTGTAAAAAAAACAACCATTTAAATCCTTTGTATAGTAACATTGATAAACTTTCTCTCTTTATCTTGTGTTCTTCAATGTTTTTCCACTCAAAAGATATGAACTTAGCTTGATTAATTGATCATAAAGAGATGTATCAGTTAAGGTAACCTTATTATCATTCATTAGTTACTACACATTTTTTCATGCGTTTGTGTTTCAGAGCCCATCACTGAGCCGATGAAGATCAAGTTAGCTATCGGGTCATTTGGACTCCTGGTGGGACTTGGAGTTTTTTTTGCTGGCTTGACTTATTACAAGAAAAAGCCAGGTGGGTCATAATTATATATTAATCGACCTGATAGAGCAGAGAATTGAGCTAAAAACAGATCTTCAAAAACTACATAAACTTTCAGGAAGATTGATTATTGTATTTTTCTTTCTACATTCTAGGAAGAATCTTGGTGCCATCGACGCCACAGTGAACCGGGAACAAAGCACAGAACATACAGTATATCAAATGATGGTTACTCAGTGTTTTCATTGACATTTTTGACATTTCAAAAAATAATGAATGTCTGGTAGATGGATTAAAAAAATACCTGAAAATTTTCCAAAACAACAATAAAAGTAAAATGTGAGAAAATGCGAAACTACATGTTGTTTAAAAAAACGTTTTAAAAGTCTACATCAGCTCAGATTAAAGCTTATTCCTTTGAATTGATGAAATGAAATGACAGTGTTGATTTGCTGTTCTATGTTTGTCATTAAGAAATAAAATACATCATGTTTGAGTGTTGGGGTGAGTTTGTAATTCACGTGAGTCCTTGAATGCAACTCGTGTTTTGGTGACCAATCAGAGTAGAGTTGGCGAAACTTCTTCTCAGCCAAAACAGCGCATTTTAAGTGGGCGGGGCTTAAGCGTTTTTTCTAATGTAAATATCTTTATTAAACGAGAGTTTTGTGCAAAAAGAAACGTTCTGATGAGTATAATAGAGGTCCTAGAACAATTTAAGATACACTTAAATCAGCACATTAGGTGCCCTTTAAACAATCCTACCTGCTTTTGAAGCAGGTTTATTATTAGTTAAAAAGTACAAAAGATCATACAAGGAAGAGATTTGTTGAAACTACTATCACTTCCCAAAAGTTGGCAAATCAAAAAACTCCTGTTAAACAGGCTCCACAACTTTTTGCTTTTGTAATGTGAACTAGCTGAAGGACTTCTTTGCTCGCTTTGAGGCAAACAACAGCACCCAGGCCCGGAAGATAACGCCACCTCCTGAGGACCAGGTGCTCACGCTATCCCCAGAGAGAGTGAGGCGATGCCTCAGACGCACGAACCCACGGAAAGACCAGGGTCTCGACAACATTCCTGGTCTTGTCCTGAGAGACTGTGCCGAGGAGCTCACAGATGTTGTCACCGACATCTTCAACTCCTCACTGGGACAAGCTGTTGTCCTCCACATGCCTCAAAGCCACCACCATCATCCCGGTCCCCCTCCAGCTACAACGACTACCGTCCGATCGCACTCACTCCCATCCTCATGAAACTTATATTCAGAATTATTCTGTTAACAGTCTCATATTTCATAACTTCCATGTTTATTAAAATCCAATATCAAGTAATATTCTACAAACTGACGATGGTTCTCAGCATCATGTGACTTCTGACTGGCCATACATGGTATGTTTTGTCTGCAGGTTTCAACTTCAAAAGCCACTCCTGCTTTCACCTGCTCACACCTTTTATCTTCCATCTTTACACGCAGACACAAAAGCTAAACTCTGATTGATTCAACATGCAAAGCGTTTTGACAATTATGTGCCTACATATTCTTATATCAAGTGTGGGTAAGATTTCTTTTTCTTTTTTTTTTAACATCTTTGATATGAAAAATATGAATTTAACATCCATTTTATATTGCAGGAGCTTTCTCTGGTCATTTTGTTGGCACTTGTAGCTTTAGGGAAAACAAGGTTCATAGCAATGCTGCCAGGGGAAAGTTCATCATTAACAAAGAACTTGTTTTGGAATGTGACGCAGATGAGAAAAAATGTGTTGGCTTCACAAAAACTGGAGAAACGGCAGCGGATATTCTCAACAGAAATAGTGATTTTTTAGAAACAGCAAAAATAGTTCATGAAATTTGCAAATATGTACCAGAGCTCTACAAAACCATAAAGACAACAGGTAACCTTTCTTGATGTGGTTAAAGAGAAGATATTCAACAGCAAGATTTACAAATATCGTTTTTAAAACTGTCTGGGTTTTTTTAAACAATTATTTCCAGTTGAGCCCAGAGCTTGGATCCACTTAGACAAGGCTGACGATGGGAAACATCCATCCATGCTCGTCTGCAGTGTGGCACACTTTTATCCCAAACAAATCACGGTGAGGTGGCTACGAAATGGGGAAAACGTGACGACTGGGGTGTCCAACACGGATGTCATGGCAAACGGAAACTGGCTCTACCAGATCCATTCCTATCTGGAATACATTCCAAAATATACAGACACAATCACCTGTGTGGTAGATCATGAGAGCCTGGAGCAGCCCATGTTTAAAGTCTGGGGTATGTACATTATTATCTATTGTAAAAAAAACAACCATTTAAATCCTTTGTATAGTAACATTGATAAACTTTCTCTCCTTATCTTGTGTTCTTCATTGTTTTTCCACTCAAAAGATATGAACTTAGCTTGATTAATTGATCATAAAGAGATGTATCAGTTAAGGTAACCTTATTATCATTCATTAGTTATTACACATTTTTCATGCGTTTGTGTTTCAGAGCCCATCACTGAGCCGATGAAGATCAAGTTAGCTATCGGGTCATTTGGACTCCTGGTGGGACTTGGAGTTTTTCTTGCAGGCTTGACTTATTACAACAAAAAGCCAGGTGGGTCAAAAGACGTCTTTTAATAAATGTAATAATAAAGACAAAGATCTTTATCAATTTTTTTTAACCCCCAGAAAGATCCTTATTTTTTGTTGCACTTTCCTTTATACTTTCTAGAAAGAACTTTGATACCAACCACGCCACAGTGAACCAGGAACAAAGCACAGACAAATCGAAAGAATTGTGTTCATTGTTTTGGTATTTTGGAACAATGTCCTTCTTAAATGGTTGATGGTTGTTTAAAGTCCGGAAATTTTCTTAACAATGACTTTATTGCTGATTTATTTTTAAATTTTTCTTTTTTATTAAGAGTTTCTTTTGCATTTAATTACCACAAACCACAAAACAATTGACCTACTTTTTATACTGACGCTTTGCACTATGATTGTCAATAAAACCCTCGGTTTTGTCTTGCAGATGTATATAAACGCCTTAGTTCTTTTTATTGATACGAAAAAATACTTAAAACCGATTTTATTCATTTAAACCTGCTTTAAAGCTGTAAAAAAGGATTATGTTTTTTTTGTGTGTTTTTTTTGGAGTGGATATGTATTGTATTATCCATGTTTAATTCTTTCTTGTTAACATTTACGACGTGATTTACACATGATACAATATCTCTTATCTTTTGTTTTTTGTACATTAAACAAGATGTGGATAAAAAACATTAAAATTATAAAATCTATGACTTTTGTGGCGTTTTTAGGTCAATATTATAAATATCGTTTAGCTTGACGCAGAATCCAGCAAAAATATTCGTCTGTCTCAACAGTATTTTATAGAAGAAATGTTTACTTTTTTTTTAAGTTGTCCACTATTGTGAGCCATCTTTTTGTGGACGGTATGTTACACGTTTGATCAAGCTTGCCTGCGAGACAAAGAGCGGGTATTAAATCGCACTGCGCATGCGCTAGATGAAACGCGATGAGTCGTTTTGGATTTTACTTCATTTTCATCTTTTTGTTGATCAAAAGTCCGAGTGTTTTGCTTTTTATTTGTTTTGCTATTTTCGTTTACGTTCACTATAGGACTCGTTGAAAAAAAAAACCCAACGTTAAATTAACAGCATTTTTGTGAAGGATTCTCTCGACGTGGATCTCAGATGTTCTGTTACTAGTTTGAGTTTTTTTGTTTTATTTTTTTAATCTTTTGCATCCGGTTACTGTCGCGTCAGAGAGATATCTCGTCCTTGAAGCCTTACATTCTAATGTCGTCACGGATTAGTAGTAGATTGTGATGTTCCGGAGGTCGAGGCGCTGATCCTCCTCCTCCTCACCATCATCATCATCATCATCATCATCATCATCATCATCATCATCATCACACAGTGGATGTGACGTTCAGGAACTATCTGATAAGATGCGTTTAAAAAGAAGCCTCTCCACAGTCACTCTACTGAATACAAACCAAAAGGAAAGCTGGGGTAAGACTTTCATATTTAGTTGCGTTGATTGTATACATTTACCTCAAATGTTTATTTTTATTAGAATCAGAAACTTTTTTTTGACGTGTTGTTTTTTTGTGCTACGTTTCAGTTCACAAATCTCTCTATTTATAAAGATTTTCATTGCGATCATTCATAATTTATCATTTTATTTATCATCATTGATATTGTTTAAAAAAAACTTAAACTTTTGCTATTCAATTGTAAATACGTGTACATGTTTGTTGCCATGACAACAATGTGACCAGAGGTCCTTAAAAATATATATATATATTAAATTCTTTATTTGTTTTGAAGCATCTTTAGAATGTGTACAAGTCACAATAATATTTTTATTAGAATCAGAGTTTTTTTTTACATGTTGTAAACACAACATAGTTTTTTTTGTGCTACGTTTCAGTTCACAAATCTCTCTATTTATAAAGATTTTCATTGCGATCATTCAGAATTTAGAAATTAAAACATTGATTATCAAGGAGGTCAACTAAATACCAAATAAAACTAGAAAAGAGTGCATCTCCGGACGAAAATGCAATGTGAATGCTGAGCAGCATTCGCACAATTGGTAGTACCGGAAGTGGTAGTAGTGGAAAAAGTAAATGGATTAGTAGTAGCTGAAGTAGTAGTAGCGGAAGTAGTAGAGGAAGTAGTAGTAGTGGAAGTAGTAGTGGCATTAGAAGTAGTAGGTTACAGTGGAAGGAGTTGAAACATGAGTTGAAGAGTTTCCCCATTGAAATGAATGGGGGAAAAAAAGGGTAGAAAAAGTGGAATAAAAGAAAGAGGGGAAGAGATAAAAGAGAGGTAGAAAATAGCCTGAAAGACGGGTACGAGCTGAATTGATAAAAGTTTGAACGGTTCAAATCGGATTAAATTTGTGGAAGTAGAAGTGGCACAAAGTTTAGGTCAGAAGTAAGAGGAACTAGAAAGATTGCATTTCCGGAAGAAAATGCAGTGTGAATGCTGGCTGTAGCTGTAGCTGTGCAGTAGTAGTATTAGTAGTAGAAGTAGTAGTATTATTTGTAGTAGAAGTAGTAGTAGTATTAGTAGTAGAAGTAGTCGTGGAAGTGTAAGAGGAATTTATAGTTAAAGTAGAAGAAGTAGAATTAGTAGTAAATGGGAGAAGTAAAGTAAAAGTAGTAGTAGAATTAGTAGTAAAAGTATAAGTAGTATTAGTAGTAGAATTAATAGTGGAAGAAGTAGTAGAATTTGTCGTAAAAGTATAAGTGGTAGGTCAAACTGGAAGGAGTTGGACATGAGTTGAAGAGTTTCCCCATTGAAATGAATGGGGTAGAAGAAGAGGAATAAAAGAAAGAGTGGAAGAGATAAAAGAAAGCTAGAACATAGCCGGCATTTCGGAAACGAGCCGAATTGATAAAAGTTTGAATGGATCAAATCGGATTAAATTTGTGGCAGGAGAAGCGGCACAAAGTTTAGGTCAGAAGAAAACAGGATCTCAATTGTTTGAATGCTTCCCAGCATTCACACAATAAAAAGTTTTGTTTATTTTAGCGACTCATTTTAACACTTTTTTCTTCCGAATAATTCTGATTCCTTTCCCCCCCCTCCAGCAACCAATGGGTCTCTCACTATCACTTTGGCTGATCCAGACCGCCGCCGGCCCTCCAGCAGCCCCCTGCCCGTCGGCGTTCACCTCCCTGGCGGTCCCGACCTCTTCCCGGCTCCGGATCATCCTCGACTCCTCTCCGGCGGCGGCGGAGCAGGAGGACGACGCCCGCTCGCACTGGAGCTCGGTCCGTCGCTCGCCCCACTTCCTGGTCTCGGCCTGCAAGCGAAAAGCGACGCGCTCGCCCGCCGAGCTCAGCAGCGACGGGGTCAGGGCCGAGCGGGGGGCGGCGAGCGGGCTTCACGTCTGGGAGGTCCTGTGGGATCCTCGTCACAGAGGAAGCCACGCCGTCGTGGGGATCTCCGTCAAGAACTGTCCCCTCCAGACCTCGGGGTACACGGTGTTGGCGGGGGGTGACGAACAGTCGTGGGGCTGGGAACTCCAGAGCAATAAACTTTGGCACGAAGGTCAAGTCCGGGGTCTGTACCCGAGGAGTCGAGACGGGACCACGTTGTGTATCCCGAAGCGTGTCCTGATCGTGCTGGACGCCGACGCGGGGACTCTTGGTTACGTGGTGGACGGCTTCTTCCTTGGTGTTGCGTTCAGGGACCTGCCTCGTGGGACGGAGTTGTTCCCGGCGGTGAGCAGCGTCAGAGGAGGGGCACGGATCGAACTACGCTACTTGAACGGTGCCTCAGGTGGGCGTCACTAGATAACTGTCAATAACATGCATCAATGAATAACTTGATAACATCTTAACCTATAATAGTAAGTAAGTACATTTTATTTGTATAGCGCTTTTCCAGACCAGGGTCACAAAGCGTTTAAACAATCAAAACAATACTCAATAAAGTATATACTTAAAAGGGCAAGATAAAAACTGATAATACAACAGTAAAGTTCCAAAGGCCCCAAAGTTCCAGAAAATCAAGGAAAAGCCTGAACAAATAAAAAGGTCTTAAGATGTTTCTTGAAGGAGTCAGTAGATCATCAAACACAGAGAGAGAGGAAGATCGTTCGAAAGCTTAGGAGCAACAGTCTGGAAGGATTTCTCTTCTCTGGTCCTGAACCGTGTCCAGGAACCATCAGTAGATTCTGATCCACAGACCTCAGAGCCCGAGCTGGGGTGTAAGGCTGGATCAGATCATTGATGTAAGGAGGAGTCTGACCATGAATAGATCTGAAAGTAAGAACCAGAATTTTAAAGTTGATCCTGAAAGAAACTGGCAGCCAGTGAAGAGTTTTAAGGATCGGGGGAAATGTGAGTTCTTCTACTAGAGCGGTCAGAATTCTAATAATCTTTCTCCTCTTCACAGGTGAACCTCCTTCCTTGATGAGTTTATGCCGACTGTCCGTGCAGCAGAATATGAACCAGAATCAATTGGAAAACCTTCATCTTCCTCCTTTACTTCAGCGTTACCTGCTTAATACTCAATGATTTTTTTTTTTTTTTAAACTCTCATAGGAATAACTTTTTTTTAATTGTTTACTTCAGCATATTAAATTATTTTACAGTGTATTTATTTATTGTCAGGGTTATTAATGATAATTACAGATTATTATTCTTGTTTTAAAATGAGATGTTATTTCATTAAATGTTGAATAAAATTATCTATATACACTATGTCTTGTGTCTTATCACTGACCACATTTTCTTTTTCAAGTTTTTAAGTCATTTGCAAATTGTTAAATTAAAGACAAAAATATCAAAAACATTTGTGTTTGTTTGCATTTGTTAGATGTTTGAAAATTTGACACGGCAATTAAATTATATATAAGTCAATTATAACTTTAATTTTCTAGACTGTATCCACTGACATTAACTGTAATGCATTGTAAACTTCTCTGTCGATTAAAAACTGTGCACTTTTAATTCAATGCTATCAATTGATTGATATTGTTTTAAAAAAAACTATTTTTGGTACTTAATTGTAAATACAAGTACATGTTTGTTGCCATGACAACAATGTAGCCAGAGGTCCTTTAAATATATATATTTTTAAATTATTAATTTGTGTTGAAGCATCTTAGAATGTTTACAATAATATATAAATATTTTTATATAGATTATTCCTCTTCTGTAAATCACACATTAAAAAAAGCTCATAAGCTACATGCTAACAAGCTACTCGTTTGAGTCCATTGTTAGCATGTAGCTTAGCCTGCGCACAGTCAGCTCGACGCCACAGTTCGTTTTCTTCATAGCTATCACGAAGTTTAAAGTTAAAACAATTATTGTTTTACTCTTCTTAACTGTAGCTATTCCTCGTTGTAGAGGAAATGCAGAGCCTGAGAAGTGGACACAGTGTTTTAGAAGATGAAGAGGAACAAACGTCAGAGGTTTGTTTGTGTCGATGCTAAAAAACACTTTTGTTCCCCACAACATATTTTACGTTTAAATTAAATTCAAGTTTATAATTCTTGTTTTTCTAGATTTTACTAAGCGTTCTGGCACATCACGGTCAGGTGGGTCTGTGTTTTTACGACAGTAAAGATTCTTCTTTACACTTCATGGTTGACACGCCGGACAACCATGAGCTTCAACTTCTGACCAGAGGTAAACAAAACAAGTCTCAGATGTTTGCGAAGTTATAAGATATTTAAGTCACTATTTTACCCACTTTAGTTGTCACCGAGGTCGTACCGACTGTCATTATCACCAGTGCCAAACAGGAGCGCTGCATGACCCGCTTTCTACATCAAATAAGTGAGTTTATTACCTTTTTATACTGTAAGAAATGTTTAAGAAACATATATTTTCAACTATATATTCAAGGTTTCATTCACTTAAAGAAGCTAATCGGAAAAAAAAAGGACTGAATGCTAGAGAATAAGAAGCAAAAGTTAAAGAAACAAAGATTTATTATTCATCACTAATCTCTAAATGTCACTCTAGGTTATTTTTAGGACTTAAATCTTCTGCTTTTGGTAATTTTGGTGATAATGTATTGGTCTACAATGGTCTACAACAAGATTAAAGTGAATATACAACAAATTAATGGAATAAAATAGATTTTAAATATTAAAAAAAGGTATATAAAATGCAGTAAAATAATATTTTTATGATATTTTGTTGGCTTCCCAACAGCTACTGTTCAAAATGTAACTGTATGTAGATAGTTAGTCAATTCTTATTCATGTGTCATGGCTTGCAGTGGACAGTACCTGTTTGAATGGGTCAAGAGATGCAAGATCAGTATCATAAGGTATACATTAAAGACCCTTGTATCATAAGGTATACATTATTACAATGTCAGCCACGCTATAATACTACTAATAATTCATATATGCATCACCTAAAACAATAAACAGCAATGCACTCTATTTTCATTTTTATTTAATTTGGCAAAACTTGAACTACAAAGTTCACATAAAGCTGTATTAGATTTCATCAATACAAACAGTTTAAATGATAGAGATTTGTTTGATTTCCCGCTACTTAAATGTACTATTATTATTAATATTTTGTATTAATTAAGTGTTGTGTGTGGCCTTTTGCAGAGAATTAAATTATAATTAATGAAAAAACAAGACAATTTAAGTTACAATGTTCACATGTTACATCTTTTAGAGTTAATGCTTTATTTCATATTTACACGATAAATTATTGTTATGACTATTATTACCATAACATGTGTATTATGGACATTTTATTATTTCTAAATATAAAAAACAAAACCGTAATAAACCTCGCTCCTCTATAAAAGCAGTTCAATAATCACATTTTCAGTTTTTATTTATTTAAAAAGAAGCAGAAGCACACTTCAAGGCCAAACGCTGCCGAGAAACCTCTGTTGAGGGTCAAGGATGACGTTGAAAACCAAACAGATAGAAAAAAAAGAAGTTATTTTAGCAGCACCTATCTGTGTGTGTGTGTGACTTCTGTGTATTTCAATCGTTTCTTTTCCAATCGCAGGTTCCAACCAGGATTACAAACCTGAAGTGGTCACTTATCCTTACGTGGACTTCGGTAACAAACGACTTTTAATATTCAAGTAGTTTTTTTTCTTCATTATCAGATTGTTTATGTGTTGCAGGACTGGAGGTGGGAAAGCAGAGGCTTCTTTCCGCTCATCTGCCTTTCCTTCCAGCCTCTATTTCACACCAAGATAAATGGACTTATCTCTCCTCCTGCATCTCTTTTGACTCGCCGCTCATGGTGCGTGCTGTCGAAATATTCCCTCTTAAATCTGAGGTGTTTATCTAATCGTCTTTTTTTTTTCTTGAATATATTGGTTGCGGGTGAGGCAGCTGAGGGCAGTGGGTGCTCTTCTGAAATGTTTGGACAGGAGGCGAGTGGGAGTTGAGCTGGAAGACAGCAGTGTTGGAGTTCCCATCTTACAGTTCCACGCCTACACACTGTAAGAAACACATACAATTAGCACACACTTGGGACTGTAGTAACATTGTTTTCACAAAGAAGATGTTCAGCGAGTTCTTTAATACTCGCTAAACATCAAGTATTAAATAAAATATTAAATAAAATATTAAATAAAATATTAAATAAAATATTAAATAAAATAAAATAAATGTATTAGAAATAAATAAATTAAATATGAAATTAATTTAATATCAAATATTATATTAAATGAATATTAAAATACCATTTAAAGGCGTAAATGGTTGTTTATTTTTAACAATAGCAATTGTCATTGTAGGAACAACGTGGTCTACATCGACCGAGACACGTACAGGTACTGACATGGTAGATACGTTCAAATGTATGGATGTTTGAAAACATGTATTTGTTTCCAGTGTTCTCCAAATCTTCAAATTAGAACTCCACCCTTCCGTGTACAAGCTGCACTCTGGAGAAAAGGAAGGCTTCAGTCTCTACGGTAAACATTTCACGTTTGTTTGTTGTTGATCGTCGTCGATATCATTCTCGTGTTTACGGCAGGAATATTGAACCGCTGCAGGTGCAAGTTTGGATCCAAACTGCTACGGTGAGAATGTTTGGTTTTAACATTCGTATTTTTATAATTAAGGCAGTGGAATACATAATTTTAAAACAGAATTCAGTGGAAGAAAAGGAGCATTAGTTGAACAAGAAAGTGCTGTGTGTGTGTTTGTTTGTAGCATCAGCTTGTAAATAAATAAATAAAAAACATTTAAAATATTATCTGAATAAATATAGCTCTACTCTAGCAGGTATGAATAAACTAAAAACATTTAATTACATCAATATGTATCTTTAAATCTATTTTCTTTTTTACAGCTTTTTATGATTTTAAAACCTGATTATGAAAATAAAATATCTCCACACTGTGTGTCATTTTGTTCTAAAAACATTTTATTTAGTTCTTTTAAGCAGAAATGCCATATTGAAAATGTGTTTGAATTAATAATTACATTAAATACATATTATTGAATTAAAATAGTATTTTAAACACAATATCTTTTAAAAGGATGAACAAAATTGAACACTTTTATACCTGCTCCATAAACTTACTACTGAATCTGCAATAAAATTACTTAACCCTTGCGTTATCTCAGGGTCAAGGTGACCCGAAGGCCCAAAATCAAATGAACGGCCTCAATACATACACAGTGGTGGAGGTCGTTTACCTTGACCCAGAGACAACACAAGGGATACTACAAACATTTTTTTAGGGCCTTTGTGACACCTTGACCCTGAGATAACACGAGGGATACCACAAACACATTTGTTTTTGTGTCTTTGGGACACCTTGACCCTGAGATAACACAAAGGATACCACAAACACATTTATTTTTGGGCCTTTTGGACACCTTGACCCTGAGATAACACAAGGGTTAAAATATCTTAATCTGTTTTTTAATGGACTTTATTGTTCATTTGATGTCCATAAAATAATAATATAAAATGGTCTATAAAAGATTTCCCATGATTCTCTCTTGCTTCAGGCAGTGGTTCCTGCGTCCAACTTCAGACTCTGCCGTGCTGCACAGAAGACAGGAAGTGATTCATTTCTTCAAGTCTCCCAGGCACTCTGATTTCCTCTCCACCCTGCAGTCAACGCTGCGTAACATTAGAAACATCCCAGTGAGAACCATAACTTTTCCTCACCTATCATTAAGCATCATTCGCAGGTGAGTCACTTCCTTGTTGTTCCCAGACTCTCCTGCGCAGGATGTCACTCTCACACACCAAAGTGACGGATTGGCAGAATCTCTACAAGGTTTTTCTTTAACTTATTTAAGAAAAAACAGGTTGATACCTTCTTGAAGTTCTTAAAGAAAGACAATCTCTGTTCAGACGGTGATCAGCGCCGTGAGCATCAGAGACACGTCACGTCAACTTCCTCAGTCAATTCAGCTTTTCAGAGAAATCGGTGAAGGATTCTCCGACGAGCTGCAGTACGTCGCCTCGCTAGTCGGCCGCGTCGTAAGATCTCATAGCTTCAGATTCGGTCGTCGGCGCTCGTTCATTAGGAGTCGTTACGAGAGGCTGTCGAGTGCTAATGATTTTCCTTTCTTCTCCTGTCTGGGGAGATGTAGGTGGATTTTGAGAGCAGTGTTGCTGAGAACCGCTTTACGATCAAACCTAATGTGGATCCTGCCATCGATGAGAGTGAGTGTGAGGAGATTCTAATGATTCTAATGACATCACTGATCTGATCCAGCCTTACACCCCAGCTCGGGCTCTGAGGTCTGTGGATCAGAATCTACTTATGGTTCCTCGCACACGGCTCAGGACCAGAGGAGAGAAATCTTTTCAGGCAAAGAGAGAGAACGATCTTCCTCTCTCTTTGCGCTTGATGGAGTCTACTGACTCCTTTAAGAAACATCTTAAGACGTTTCTATTTGTTCAGGCTTTTCCTTGAATTTCTCAAACTCCTGTGTTGTTCTCAGTATTATATTGATCTTTAAAGTATATACTTTTTTGAGTATTGTTTTGATTGTTAAAGCGCTTTGTGACCCTGGTCTGGAAAAGCGCTATATAAAAAAATATTACTTACTTACTTACTTACATGAATCCAGTGTCATATGTTGTGTTTTAATTCAAATTATTACATTCTAAATTTACTTACAAGCAAGAACATGTATTTATCAATGTTCACACGTTACATTTTTTTAGCCTGTTTTTAACATATAATATTTACATTTCAAATTATTTTCATGATTATTATTGGCTTAACTTAGCAGAGCAAAGAAAACTGCAGCCTTGACTCTATTCATTTGTTTTTACCATAAACTGATGTGGAAATGTTACTGAAAAAAACGGTTTTTTTTATTATCCACTAGTTCAACTCTTCTCTCAACTCAACTTTATTTATAAAGCACTTTAAAAACAATAGCAGTGGATACAAAGTGCTGTACAAGAACATACAACTATAACTGAAATAAGCACAGTTAAAAACACCAAGATAAAACAATACCAAATAAAACAAGTATATACGCTTATATGATATAAACTTTAAGCCTTTTATTCTTCTTTACATTTATGGATCAAAATAAGTTTAAAGGAAGTTGTTTATATTTTGTTTTGTGCATAAGATTCAGGAGATTTTAACAAAATGCAAAGATTATTCGACAATATCGATTAAGTTACAACGGAAACTTAGTTTTATTATAAAATTATTTTCAAGTACATTGAGCCATTTTTTCAGTTCATCCATTTTAGCTCGAGGGCCCCAGTATATAATTTGACCCCGTGGGAAATTAAACCACCTCACCATGAGGTTCGTTTATACGAGAATTATTTTCTGCTACAAAAAACGTATTTTTCTTCTAAAAAACACTTGTTTTTTGCTCCCATATTGTCCACAGGCGCCTCCTAGTGGACTGTAAACACATTGATATTATTTAATTATATTTCGTCAGGCCTTTTTCTATATAGAAAGATGGAATAATGTGGGGCCTAAGCTTCTGGCTAATGTAAGTGACAGTTTATGTGAACGTGGCAGCAGCTTAAATGTGTTTCCTCATGAAGGATCATGAGTATAATCAACTCCTAGAGACTCTGTGTAGAGCATTAACATGATGAAACGTGTAGTTTGAAAGTCATGATCCGGCAGAAAAAAGGAGGATGATGGGCCTGTCGGACTTCCTGACGGATGTCGCCAGACAGGAGCTGGAGCACCTCGACGACAGCATCCCCTCGTGCTGCGTCATCTACATCCCTCTGGTGAGGCCGTAACCATCACAGACGTCAATCCCAGTGACCCAAATAAATCCCATCGATCACCGACTTGCCATGCAGATTGGATTCCTGCTCTCCGTGCCTCGCCTGCCTAGGATGGTGTCGCCGGTGGATTTTGAAATCGAGGGCTTCGATTTTATGGTTTGTGATTCATTTTTTAAAAACATAAGCAGTTTCAATTTTGGCTCACGGTCTGTCATTAAATGTCGGGGGCCGCCAGTTTCTGTCCGAGGACCGCCTGCACTACCGCAGTCAGAGAACTAAGGAGCTGGACGAACTCCTCGGGGACTTGCACTGTGACATCAGAGGTCGATCAAGAGCTATAAACGACATCTTTGCTGCATATATATATATAAATCCCATCATAAATCCCATCTTTTTTCCACCACAGACATGGAGACGAGTGTCATGCACAAGCTGCAGAAGATGATTCTGGAAAGAAGTGCTTCCCTCTACAGGGTCAGTGAGACAGAGTAATAATCTAATAACACTTTCGGTAACATCAAGGTTTTTTTTCGAAGAGCCGTGTTGTGTTGCCGTGTCGCTGGTGACAGGTTTGTTGCTTTTGTACTTCAGCTGTGTCGTCAGTTTCAACGGGCGAAACGGCCATCAATCATATTTTACTAGCAGATCCTTTTCTCGATGACTCGTCTAGTTTCTCTGGAGCAGCAACATGCATCCGGGGGGCCACACAAGCCAGGGAAGTCGGTGTACGAGCTGAGGATTTATGAAGTTGTTTTTGACAACAGTCGACTCTTAATGTAGAAAATAACGTTTTTTGTCCCTAAAAAAATAAAAAAAATGCAATGCTTTAATAGTAGATATTTGATATTATAAGAGTACTTATTATTAAAAAAATATAGTTTATGAAATGTAGATTAATTAAGAAAAACTGTAAAATAACTGAATTTTTAATGACATCATAACGATATAATGACAGTTTCTTCTTATTCATAAGTTTCCCTTTATATTTTCCCATCAAAAAAAAGCCTTTTTCTCCTTCGTCCTTTCCATTTATTTGGCTTGAGTCCTCCTCAACATTATTATTGCGTCACGTGGCCCCTTAAAACATGTAATTTCCCTCTCCTTTATTCTAGAATAAACAGAATAAAACTTGAATAATTGGTAGTTCAAAACATATTCTACACAGATTATTGTAAAATAAAATTATTTGACCTGTCGTGGTTGTTGATGTTTTCTTGCCCTGACATTGTTTTATTGTTCAGTTTGAATTTTTACATTTTTTTAAAACTATTCAATGGATGCGGATTGAAAGTATTTTCTTAAGTTATTGTTTTGTATGGTGAGAATTGAGTTTTTTCCAATATTGACTGGCTGTGTTGATACGTGATACTTGATACTGGATTGTTGTAGTACTAGAAAAAGTTTAGAAGGGTAAAAGGATTAAAAAAGCAAGTACTTCCTTCAAGTCTTCATTTTTAAACAGCCTCTAGTGCATCATGGGATTTCTGTTTGAGTTGTTTTTTTATTTGTTGGAAGCCATAACAATTCTGTTTGAGGACCAGAACATTGTCTGATTGTTTTCAAAAAAGGTTGAAAATGTAATTGTTTAAAAGTAGTCTTGGTTTGTAGTTCCAGTAGTTTTTATTTTTAATTATTATAACTTTAGTGCAATTGAGGTGAAAACAAACGCATGACTCAAATGAGAAATTCACAGTGTGAGTTTACTGGGTTTTACTGCTTTTGTGTTTTACTTTAAAGATTCACTTGCTTCATTAAAGCGAAGATGAAACACCCGCCCAGGGACTGTGGAGCTGTTGTCTGTGTGGAAACACAAGATTTTCTTTATGATGAACCATTTCTCTTCCCTGTCCTTGAGCGTACTAAACTTATTTTGCAGCAGTGGATCAAAAGATTTAGCTTCAATAGCGGGAGTATTGATTGAACTCTGTGCCTGGGATTAGGTGATGGATCTCGCAGCGGAGCTGGACTGCCTGATGTCCCTGAGCAGCGCGTCTCTGGAGTACAGCTACGTCACACCCAAGCTCACCAAGAACAGGAGCATCTCTATCACCCAGGGCAGGTCGAGACACAACCTTTATATCACGTTATTGATTTGACACAGTCGTTGGAGCACATTTTTAATTTACATGTCGAGATTAAAAAGTCACATTTTCGGCTATTTGGCTTTATAGTTGTACAGTTTTGAGATCAAAAGTCACACCGTTACGACTCTTAGAGTCAAACCGTCTCTGGGACGTGCTAGTCTTCATCCGAGTAATATACAAATATACTGTAGATAGATAGATGTCCAAACTGTACAAAAAAGTCAACAGTTTTACAAAAGAAGAAACTGTAAAAATTCAATAAAAAAAGTATGAATCAAAAAGTTGGAACCGCACAACCTTTAATCTCAAAAATAGATGACTTCAAAAAGTCGTTGTAACGGTACTACTTTAACAGTTAAATCGGTCGACATTAATCTTGAAATGGTTCGACTTTAATAGTCAAATCAGTACGACTTGTAACTTCAAAAGCCGAAAATGAATGACAATTCATCCCAAAACAGTAAAACTTTTAACTTTTACGACTTAAATCATAAAACGTTACAACTGTAAAACTAAAAACGTAAAACTTTTAATCCGGATACAGTGTTACTTTTGAAAGTCAAATCGATACATTTCTCATTTCGATAAAGATTCAAGCTTAACCATTGAAATTGAACGTCCTTTAAACGACACAAATTTAATAGTCAAAACGGTACGACTTTAGAGGTCAGAAGTGTACAACTTTTAATCTCGATAAAATACAAAACTTTAAAGGTCAAAAGGGTACTACCTATGAAATTGGAACGGTACCACCTTAACCCTTGTGTTACCTCTGGGTCACGGTGACCCGGTGGCCCAAAAACAAATGTGTTTGAGGTATCCCTTGTGTTGTCTCAAACACATTGGTTTTCACTGGGTCACCTTGACCCAGAGATAACTCAAAGGTTAATAGTCGAATAAGCACGACTATTAATCTTTAATTGAAACAACTTAAAAAGGCAAAACGGTACTGCCTTGCGATTTTAAATAGATGAATCAGTACAAAAAAAAATCAAAATGAGTCTCTTACACTCTCACTTATTAGTGTGTGTTCTTTCCCTAGACACCCTCTGTCGGAGTTGTGCTCCTCAGTGTTTGTCGCAAACTCCTGTGAGAGCCAAGAGTCGGCAGGAAGAGTCAAGGTGATCACGGGACCGAACTCATCTGGAAAGAGCATTTATCTCAAACAGGTGAAGCATCTCCCTCAGAAGCGGAGTCAGATAGATATAAACTAAATAATGGTGACGATTTTAATGAGCTGAGGAACACAAAAGAACAGTTTGTGGTTGACGAGTGATATTGTGATGAGTGCAGATATAAAGCAACACTTTGTTTCTGCCAACAGCACAGGATGAGTCACAGTGAAACGAGTGTGATGCAAGTTTGATGTTTTGATGATATCTCAAGTTGCAAGAAAATCTTTTGTCACTTACAAATGCAGGGAATAAGGAATAATCTCTTTTATTTTGCTGTATTTACATATACTTAAGTTGACATTGTTCACCTCAAGATACAGATACAGAGCTGCAGTTAGTTATGACGCAAGAATGTGTTCACACTTCTTTATTTCACCACATTGAAGATGAGTAATGAAGCCTCGCTCTGTGTGTTTTTGAACGAAAAGGTCGGCCTGATTGTTTTCATGGCTCTGATTGGCTCAGACGTGCCGGCGAAGGAGGCAGAGATCGGCCTGGTGGACGGAATCTTCACGTGCATGCAGAGCCGAGAGTCTGTGTCAGTGGGCCTCAGCACTTTTAGAATAGACCTCAACCAGGTACACACACACACACACACACACACTCCACAGCTGTCTGTGTGTGCATGTGTCACCGCGGCGATACATTTCAATTCCACTATCTTGTAGCTACACTCCCACTCTCTCCACCTGTCGAGAATGACTCCGCCAAGCAAATCCTGCCCACAACGTTTACTCACGCGTACATGACCTCATAGTATACATACAGAAGTGCGTTTTATCTTCTGGTGTTTTTTTTTTGTTGTTTTTTTTAACAGATGGCCCAAACTCTCAACAGCAGCACCGGCAACTCACTGGTTCTCATCGATGAATTTGGAAAAGGAACAAACACTGTAAGGATGTTTATTTTTTTAAAAACCCAACATAAAAACGATTATCATACAAACTTCCTTCATTATAAGTAAACAGGCCTTTAATGAGACAGTTTTACTCTCTCTGTTCGAAGCCAACAGTGAACAAATAAAATAGATTTCCCTCAAGAACAAATCAAAATTTATGAAAATGTTAAAAAGAAATTAATTGCATGTGTAAAGTTTCATCCAACAATAAGACGTATTAACTAGCTCTGTGTCATTAGCTAATGCTAACTAGCACTAGTTTGCTACGGCTGAGCTGTGAGAAGATATCTATACACTATAATATAGATATATTTTCCACAATACTTTATCTATATTTAACAAAGCTGTATCGATTATGAATATTTTTTTTTGGCTTTTGCTCATATTTTTAAAATATTTTTTATATGTTTAACAGTGAAGTGAAGAAACTTATCATAGTTCCTTTATGGTTTATATTTTATCTAAGTGTATGTAAAATAAAATCTTTTTTTTTAATTTACAATAAACATAAACATATTGACTGCGTTTTTTCATTTTGTTGTTGCAATAAACCTCCGGCCACTAGATGGCAGCAATAATTAGGTCCTCTGCAGTTAAAGGAACAATGAAACCGCGCAAGTTCCAGGTGAAGACTCGGGACGAGAGGATACAGTCCACCCAAGAAGCTTTTAAATCTAATGTTTGGACGTATTTTGGTTTCAAAACAAAAATGAAAGCAGTTACGACTTCGTCAAGAGTCATGCTGTCTGTAAATTCTGCAACACCAGAGTCAAGTGTCAATACTAATATACAATATTATAAATATATTCTTGTTACTACAATACTGCAACTATGCCCCTGAACCATGATACGTATCGTAAAGCCTGATTCTTTCCAATACAAAGCCTAGTTTCCATTAGCTTAATTTAACTTAGATTATTCAAAGTTAAACAGTTCTGTCACCCCAGTAGTAAACCAGTGTAGCTAGCTAACTTAAGCTAATATAGAACCACGGTGCTAGCTCAAACAAATCAGTTTTTACCTTCACATTTCTGGAGGAAGCTTCGCAAGTAAAGCTTGAAATCATTTCCATATTTCTCTGCTGGAATTTGACCCTTTTCTCGAGAAAAATCTATTTAAATTATTCACTGCTGGCCTAGAAAGAAGCACCGTTTCTGCTGTTTAAGCCTAAGTGTGTGTTCATCGAAACTGCAGCAGAACACTTTTTTTTCCGATTGAAACTGAGACTTAATTCTATCAGGTTTTATTCAGCTACAAAGGGAGAGGCGTTGACAGACGCATGTTTTCGCCACAGGTGGACGGACTGTCTTTACTGGCCGCCTCCGTCGCTCACTGGCTCAGAAAAGCTCAGGTGGACGTTCCTCACGTCCTGCTGGCCACTAACTTCTACAGTCTGCTGCAGCTGGGACTCTTACCGTCCTCCTCCATGATGTCTTTGCTGGTACAGAGAAAGAGAGAGAGATCCTCTCAATTAAATTCATGAAATAAATGAAGATTTTTAATGGTCTGCTTTGTTGACAGCTTCCAGTTTCTATTTGATTCTGCCTCATTAGAGTGTGTTTGTGACAGACTCTGGAGACAGCAGTGGACGGAGATGAGTTGGTGTTTCTGTACCAGCTAAAGGAAGGGATTTGCCAGTCCAGCTATGCCGCCAACATTGCTACACTAGCGGGCTTGCCAAAAACTCTGGTTCAAAGAGGAGTGCAGGTAAAGGCTCTCCTTCTCCTGCACAGGATAGACACACACCTTCTCAAACTAACTTTCAGGTGTCGGAGCTGTACAGAGCAGGGAGGCCGATCACACGAGCCGACAGAGCATCTTCAGACGAGCAGGCCAACAGGTCTGTAGCTGCTTTTTTACTTTTTTTTAAAGAGAGTTTCATCATTGCCTTCGACAGATGTGAGTCTCTGGTGGAGAAGTTCCTCAGCCTGGACCTGGAGGACAAAGATCTGGACCTGCAGAGCTTCATGAGAGTGGAGTTCACGTCCCCTGCTGCGCTGATCCACAGCTGAAAACCTTCAGATGTGAGTGACTCTTCAAATATACCTTGAGAATTCATCTTTACGTTCACATATCTCTAAATAGAAAAGAACATTTCAGTGCGAACAAATACTCTCGGATACAATAAGAAGAAAATGGTTTTAATGATAAAAAAATAAAATGTTTTCCTGGCCTTGTGGCTTCAGTCTTTGGAGAATCAATGGAAGTAATTCCCTCCAAATTCAGAGTGAGGCCCCGGAGAGGAGCCGGGCGGCCAGTGCAGCGAGACACAAACCCATGTTTTGCAGATGTTTGTGCGCCGAGTTACAGAAGTGGGTGTCACAACAATGTTTAGTCATGACAAATAAAGTGTTGTTGTTGTAAAGCTCCACTTTGTCTTGCACGCCGCACTTCTCTGCTCTTGTACATCCCAATAACTTGACGTCCAAAACGCCAGCTGCGAAGAAACCGATGAAGTCATTCAAATAAGTGGGAATGGTATTATTTTTCTTAACTCACCGGCCTTCCCGCGGCCTGTGAAGCAACGCTCCCCGGAGCTGCACTTGGTTTCAGTGGTGTAACATGCATCCCAGAATCCCAGATCGCAGCGGAAACATTCCAGAGGCTCCTCTTCTAATTCCATCCCTCCCATCCGAATGTGGTCATTCTGACCCGAACCTGGACAGCAGGGGTCGGGAAGTTCAAACACGGCTATTGATGTTAGCATTCCTAAGCTAATTCTGGTTTGTTTTTAAAAGCAGAGCAATACTAACAGTTGTTAAGGGGTATTTTTATTTCTCCTTTCTCTTCAGAATGTTCTAACATTATGACCAGAGACTTGTTTTGCAAGCTTGTCAAACCTCAATTTTTATTTAGTTCTCAACTACTACTTTCTAATCATAACCAACTCAAATTATAATTAACCAAAATAAACAAAGTACATTTAATAAAGACAGTATTTTTCACTAAATAAAAAGGGAATTACTGAAGGAAAGGTTATCTGGTGTATTCAAGAAAGAGGGAGGCGAAGAGGAGAGTGTTGCCGGGGTGGAGGAGCGAGAGTGAACAGGATTTGCACCATTAATGAATGGTTTAGGAAGCAGAATAAAAACAGTGATCAGGGGGTAAAGATACTGGAGATTAATCGTAATAAACAGGTTTATTTTTTATGACAAAAGGGTGAAATAAATGAATGGATAAGTAAAGAATATAACATGTTTAAATGGTGTGCTTGAGTTAACAGTAAATGCCCTTGTAAGGCGAAATGTAACACGAAGAAAGAAGAATATTGACGTCACTATAAACTGTATTTAATTATATTAAAAAGAAAGGTTTATGCTCCAGCAGATTCAGTCTCATGTTTTGGTTTGCACTTGTTATCAAGGGCTCCATTGGGAGGATTTGAACTCCATTTTATAAACTGAAATTCAACCTCAGATTAACATCGTTTGGTTCCAGGAAATTCGAAGGTTAAGTTTACGCATCTACTAATCATGTAGATGCGTTTACTCGTACATGTCAATCAATGAGATTTTCCATCCTGATCCACCCTCATCCACTTAGTTAATTTTAGCTTAGGTCAACAAGAAAACAAAGCGGTGATGTGGGAGAGCACTGGGCCTGCAGGTCAACTACACACTGCGCTATTTTTGACTCGAACGCTCACATTTTTCGTGTTTAACAGTCGAAAATCTGACATTTAAAAAAAAAAAAATTCATACAAATGTTTTAAACAGTAAATTTACCTGGAAATAGTTTGAAAGTCGGACATAAAAAGAAAAAAAATGCTTATTGCTAGAATTTTACATTAAAAAAAAAAAAAGAAATCTGCACTTGTTTAGTTCAGAAAAATGCTCTTCTTTTCTCTCTGATTAAAACTTGTCTGTTTTAGTCCCACATTAGTTTCTCATACACCCTCATCTACTTTATCAAGTGTACAGTTACTACAATACGTTTTTTACGTTTCAAAACATGATCGTAGACCAAAGACGTTCTTACCAGGAGTCGTTATCAGCATAAAAACGGCAAAAACACAGATTAGTCGTCTTTCCATGTTGAGCAGGATCTGCAACTCGTCGAGCGCGTGGATTGAAGGAGGTTATAAGGATGCGGATCTTTAACTGGATTAGTTAGTAGTGCACCTGCCTTCCTTGTCTTGAGCACAAGACAACGAGCCTTAGAGGGATAAATTATACCGTCTTTATCTTAGAGTAAAAACTATATTTAGATAAATGTTCAACATTCATCCAAACACTACTTTTGTTAACCGTGGCAAAGCCTGTAAACTGCTGTGGTCAGGCGGGTTTGTACGCCGTCTTATGGCTACTTTATACCAAAAAATGAAATAAAAACGTTGACCAAGACGGGCCGGTGTGCTGAGTCAGCGCTCCCGTTAAGCAGCTTATATCCTCCAGTCTGACTCTGATGTGTATCCGTATAAATGCACTTTGCTTTCATGGCATCACTCCTCGCCTCGCTGCGGCAACACAACCTGGATTACGCAACACGCCGATGTGTAGTGTTGTTGCCGCAGTGTTTCCCATGCGAGACGCCAGAACTTCCTCCCGTCAGATTAGTGTCCACAGATTTCACATCTGCATATAATCCGAAGCAGCGGGATTAGAGCCCGACACGCGTGTTTGGACCAGTGTGTGTCCGCGGCGAACAATGAGCTTTACCAGGTTTTGTGTTAATTATTCATCACGTAAATAATTGATAAGAAGTTATAAATATGACCAACTTAATGCAGAAGTGCAGATTAGGTTTTACCTTGATGCACAAGCAGGTGTGGTCCTACCATACCAACACATTTTGAGGTCGGCTTCCGTGTCAAATGGTGTCAGAAGTAGGATGGTCTTTTTAGAACTATGCAAAATAATGCAATTATCTGTACATTTTTTTTTTTTTACATATATTTCTTATCACAAATTTATTTTGTTTTTCATGAGTAGTTTGGGCGAAGTGAAGACTTGCTGAAGCACCGGGCGTTGCCCTGGGATTTTGATAAGAAACAAAAACTAGAAAAAAGGGGACGGAAAACACAAGAGAGGGATGATTAGGAAGAAGAAAAAAAAACAACACTCAAAGGCTCCAGGACAAGGAGGACCAAAATAGTGCGAACAAGAAAAAAGATGTAATCCTCAGAGAGAGAATAGAGAACGTAAATAGCCAGGGAGAGACGATTATAATCTGACGCCTGTTGCTGCAAGAGAGGTGGCTTTAAACACTGCTGCCGAGGTGGCGATGAGGTGATGTCAGAGCAACAGGCGCCGTGGAACTCAGGAAACAAAGGATATGCAAAACAACATTTCAAAATAAAATCATGAGACAAGACATTTAAGATGCTTGCATGGACTTAAGGGGTTGCTAGCGTAATTTTTCGTCGTCGTGATGTGATCGTGACAGATTCCAGAAGAAGGAAACAGAAGTTGCTAAGGGCTTAAAGAATGTCAAAAATGTTGCATTAAATAAAAGGGAGTCGGTAGGGCACAACCGTTTTTTGCCTTTTCACCCTGTGGGGACGAATAACGTTAATGAGGGAAAGATCCAACTTAATCAAGACAGAGCAGTTCATGGTGATCAGTTCAAGACCAAGAGACCCCTTTAGCGCCTGTCAGAGGGTGACCAAGCTGACTCAAGTGCCCTTTAGAAATAAAGATTTAACCCCCAGTGGAGAACTACAAACTTGGACACCATAAGCTTTAGAAGTGTCCATGTCTTTCAACAGAAGGCAAATGTCCAACGTATAGCCTTCTCCACTTTCCACATCAAATGGTGTCGACAGTGGGATAGTCAAAGAAAACCACCATATTCTTGTAACGATTGAATCCCACTATGAGGTTAATAAGACGTTAAGGCAATTTTATTGGAGATTCCAGGAGGCCAATGCTTTGAGGAAGGGTAGTGTACCTGCCACAAGGGGGGGGATTAACCACTGGTTGCATGAAGGAAAGGCAGAAGTTTGACCTACAACTTTCAAAGGCTCCATCATCAAATACCTTCATATTCTTAACAAGTGTCCGCCGGAGATTTGTGGCCTGCAAGATAAGGTAAGGTAAGGTAAAACTTTATTGATCCCTCAGGAGGTCTCCTTTGGGAAATTGTTTAATGAATGTTCAATGAAGATGCCTTTTGCCGGCCATCCATGGGATGTCTTTTACGATTGTGGTCTGAGCGAGGGACTCGATGTTTGTAGAATATCATCTGGGGAAGGAATTTAGTTTTCACATCATCGGTTTTCATTGAGATACATTTGATGGTTTATTTAAGATGTAAAACACATCTGGCCCAAAAAAATGGTGGCCGGCTGGATAGTTGGCTGATATTAAAGTCAACAATTAAAGATAACTAAAGATGATAACAGCAAATCAAATTTGGATCACAGACTTGCAGAAAAAAAAAAAAAGAAGCCACCAAGGCTGTCTTATCAAAAATGTATGTTTGGTGGCCCCCTGGCATGAGTACCCTAGTCTATATAAAGGAGTTGCTGTAACGGCTGTTACTAGCAAGGTGACCCAGAAGTAGAGGATAATAAACCAGGCAAGGGTTCACAAAAGACTGTTTAATAATCAAACGCAAATACAGTGTAACACACAAAAAGGTCCACAAGATTGCGTCAACGGATCTCAGTGTTTACTTCAAAAACAGAAGTCCAAGAAAACCAAGGCAAGGGTGGCTGCAAGGCGCGAGATCCCCTTAAAAAAACACAAAAAGTCACTAAAATGTAATCCAACACTCACCAAAGGAACACAAATCTCTGACAGGAACAAGCAGTCAGGAGGTTAGCATCCAAAGAGTTGGTTCACAACTACTGAAAGGCTTACCAATGGTCCAGGGAAAACGTGCTAACGTTGACTCGGGCCAGGAGCAGACTTTTTATGAAGCACCGCTGATTGGCCTGATTGTCGACAGTCGTGGATCTTGCCAAGCAGCGCCCTCACCGACTGTCAGGAGAGCAAATGAAACCACAGGAAAACCCCGGAAAAGACTGGACAAAATAAAAGCCCCAGGAAGGGGAACATGTTAGTTCATGCGCTAAGCTAGTTGCTGTTTGATTTATAAATACTTTTGTGTCTCCATCGAACATTGTCAGCATAGTAACTGAATAACTTTTTGAATGTATTTGTGCCTAATTGATAGAAGTCTTGGTTGAGTCTTCAGCGTTTACCTTCACGTTCTTTTCTAGTTTCCAGTTTATAGGTAAACCTTGAAGCACATCGTCACATAAATCTTCTTGAATTAAAGTCTTAAAGAAAATGATGACTCAGGAAATCATTTATGTCCTTCGTTTAATGACAAACACTTTGAAAAAAATAATGGAGCTCCAGGACAAGATCTGTGGTTTCGTACCCTCCACTTGTGAAGCCCGCTGGTCCCTCTGCTGCTGAAATATACATCTGAAATATAAAATGTGCTTGAAAACGTGGGACTGCAGACTCCAGTCGTCGTCAGGATGGCAGCATCCCAGCGTGAGCCCCAACAAAGGAAGTGCTGCTCCCTCCTCGAGCACCTATAAAACCCCTCAGACTGATCCCCGGCGTAATTAGAGGCTGCAGGAGAAAACGCTGGTGATAATATCCTTTCCTTCTTTTTTTGCAACTCGCTTCAAACGGCCTCATTTTTTCGCTCTTTAATTGCAACTGATCAGCGTTTTCTCTGTTTTCCCTGCCAGAGCAGAAGCCAAGGAGACGGTTCAAATGGAGCGTGGGACTGTGATGAGGAGGAGATGAAAGGTCGGGATGGTGGGATGAGTGAGAGGTTTCGCTTAAGAAGGACTCGTCATGACAACCAGAATTAGCTGCTGTTAAGCTCACCAGTCAACAAAATCTTTTTTCAGATGAAGATTTTTAAAAAAAGAAAAGGAGAGTGAGAGAGAGAGAGAGAGAGAGAGGGAGTCGAGGCTCTGAAAATAGTTCCAAGACAAAAAACACAAACAACAAAGTTGTCGCTGGCGCTAAACTTGATCAATATTTGGACAGACGTGACTCAGATATGAAGCTCAAACCCCGCAGTCGTCCAATAATTATTATTATGGTTTTTAGTTGATATTTTTCCTTCAGCCTCGCAGTGTCTTTGGTCGGTTATGTTTCATGCTTTGAATTTTTTCTATTGCACATTTTGTTAAGTACCTTGGAGTTTACGTTTTCTGGTGAGAGTTATGTAACGAGCATATTTTTCGTACAGCTTTGAGGTTTTAATTGGTCGGTACATTTTTTGTGTTCATTATGTCTGTGTTTTTTTCTGAATCCAGCCTTTCATTTTCATTTGCAATAACGTGAAGTCAAGTAAAGTTTATTTTATTTTATTTATATTTATATTTTGTTTATACTGTTGTTATATTCAGTTACTGTTTTGTTATTTAATGCTATCGTCCTCTTCTGTGTGCTTTTTGGTTTTTCTCTATTCCTTCTGTGCTTCTGGAAAACAGAAATTTCCCTGAGAGTGTCGTCTCAAAGGGATCAATAAAGTGCAGTCTAAGTCTAAGTCTAAGTCTAAGTCTAAGTCTTTACTTCTTTTGCTTTTTTAAATTCACATTTTCTGTTTGTGTTTTTAAGTATTTTTCTATTAGGTTAGGTAAGGTAGAACTTTATTGATCTTTATTGAAATTGTTTTTTTCCAATTAGACACAGCAATACAGCAATTATTCATAAAAATAAATACAAATAAAAACAGAACAAGAACGAAGAGAAATAAAGAGAAAGTTAGCTCTTGTTTTGTACTTTCTCCCACTGGGGATTGTGTTTTTGACTCGGGTGTTTGTCTTTTGTGTCATTCTTGGGTTTGTGTTTAGTGGCTTTGACATTTATTTCCCGCTGGTCAGATTTTCTGTTTATTGGTCACACATTTGAAACTTTTATTAAGCCGGGGTTTGTCAATTTTATACTTTTTTGCGTTTATCTTTCAGATTTCTGATGACTTTCTTTCTTTCTTTAGTTGTATTTATTTACTTTTGTGATGTTTCTATGCTATGTTTTATTGTTTATTATTGTGTTATGTATTTTTCTTTATGTTTTATTTTGGTTTTAAAATGTTGTTACTGTTGAGTACTTTATTCCTTGTATTAAATGTTGAGTTTTTTTTACTTTAAAAGGTCTTTCAAGACATATTTCTACCAATGTTAAGACTTCTTTATGACCTTTATCTTCAGTGTCGCCTTTGTTTTCTCATTGAATGTGACACTAACAAAAGTATTACTTCTCTCTTCCTCTCTGGATACTTTGCATGTTGCTAGGTGTGGTACGAGTGTTGTTGGCGCCACAACGCTGCGATGGCTGCCATTAAAGCGACACATTGTCATCTGCAGATAACTAAACTTTAGAGTCTGGAGGAATTCCCCCGGAGAACCGCGGCCGCAGAACTCAATGTTCCCGTCACCACTGAAAAGTCTCGACCACAGACACGTGAGACCAGACCAGCCACCAAACTCCAGCATCTTCACCCGACGGTTCCAGAAACGATTTGGAAATCATCAAGTGTGAAGCAATGGATTCATCTCAAATGATGACAGGAGAAGCCATTTTAAAGAGATTGATATATGACCTTGAGTCCTTGGTTTCAAACAACTTCGCTCTTATTCTCACTGACAGCTGTTGAGAACCCAGCTGAGCATCTTCACGCCCGGCTCTGCGGACGAGGAGACGGTTGACAAGCGACTGTGAGAGGTAATTCCAAACACATCACCGCGGTGCGTCGGCTGCTCGCCATCTGTTCGCCATCCATGGAGGCATATAAACCTGTGAGGGCGCTCTCAGTCACCGGCCGCAAATTAGTTCCTTCTGCTCGGCGACATCCAGGATGTCCTCAGGATCATCTCGGTACAGAAGAAGAAAGATTTACACATCCAGGTGCAAGTTTTGGATGCAGGTTTGCTTTTTTTATTCCCATGAAGTGACATTTGCTAGTACGGTTCGTTGCGGAAAGAATTTGCTAGGACCGTCATTTACACAAGGAGAAACTGTTGATATTTCTAGAGGTTTGGGCCTCTTGCTTACACACTAGATGGATATTTCTTAAAATTGGGAAAACAATTAAGAATCTAAAATGTCACAGTGTGTGTAAAAACAAGTTGTTTCGTCCTCTTAAGGTGGAAATAGTTTATTTGTTGACAAAGCTTAATGATATAGCGGACAAAATGTGTGCCAACATGGCCGCCACGGGATTTTGGGTCAACCTGGACGAACCAAAAAGTCATCCGCATTAATAATTCTGTATGTCCAGGTCGAAGGGAAAATTTTGTCCTACGACTGGTCTTCAATAACCAATCATAAACCCACACTAAATTAAGTATATCTAATATAATATAATATAAACTAACTCAAATTTAGAAAAGAGATTGATCCCATTCTCTTAAACGTCTTTAAACTGTGCTTACTTTCATTTTCTGATTCAATTTTTATATTAAGACGTCTTCCTGTTTCGTCCAAACAATACCAGCTGCACAAATACAGAACAATATTTTGTTTTATACTATTTAAGTATCAAATCCCAAACAAAATGGTTCACATTCTGGAGTTAGAGTGCTTTTAGCAATGATTACCGTAGCATTGTAGCTTGCTAGCATGTTCCATTTTTATGTCAAAGTACAAATCTGAGACATATTTTGGAATAGACGGAGGTTAGCAATACTTAGCTCAGAAAGAAAAATCCCAAATCCGAGATTCTGTAATTAGAGTTCCTTCCTTTAGCAATAGTTAGCTTAGCAATGTAGCTAGCTAACATGCTTCATTTCTAAAGAAAATCCAAATTTGATACAGATTGTGGAACTAGAGTACCTTTAGCAATAATAACCTTAGCAATATAGCTCGCTTACATGCTTAATCTTAAAAGAAAATCCAAATTTGTGACAGATTCTGGTAAAAGAATGCCTTTAACATGACTTATCTTAGCAATGTAGCTCGCTAACATGCTTGATCTTAAAATAATGTAAAAATTTGAGACAGATTCTGGTAAAATAATGCCTTTAGCATTACCTATCTTAGCAATGTAGCTCGCTAACATGCTTTATCTTAAAAGAAAATCAAAATTTGAGACAGATTCTGGTAAAAGAATGCCTTTAGCATTACTTATCTTATCATTTTTAGCTCGCTAACATGCTTTATTTTAAAAGAATATCAATCTTTGAGACAGATTCTGGTAAAAGAATGCCTTTAGCATTACTTATCTTAGCAATGTAGCTCGCTAACATGCTTTATCTTAAAAGAAAATAAAAAATTGAGACGGATTCCTGTAAAAGAATGCCTTTTGCATCACTTATCTTAGCATTTTTAGCTCACTAACATGCTTTATCATAAAAGGATATCAAAATTTGAGACAGATTCTGGTAAAAGAATACCTTTAGCGTTACTTATCTTAGCAATGTAGCTCGCTAGCATGCTTCATCTTGAAAGAAAATAAAAAATTGAGACAGATTCCTTTAAATAATTCCTTTAGCATTACTTATCTTAGCATTTTTAGCTCACTAACATGCTTTATCTTAAAAGAAAATCAAAATTTGAGAGAAATTCTGGTAAAAGAATGCCTAAATGTTACTTATCTTAGCAATGTAGCTCGCTAGCATGCTTCATCTTATAAAGAAAATCCAAATGTGACACAGATTTACTATTTTCAGTGCCTTTAGTAATAAGTATCTTAGCCACGAAGCTTGCTAACAGTTTCATTATGAAAGAAAATCCAAAACATTTGACAACACTTAAGCTAATTTGTAAAACATGGAAGACAAACTGATACACACACACACACACACCCACGCACAGTCACACAAACACACACACACACATGAGGCATCTGAAACTGTAAAGTGAAAAAAGATGCTTTTGCTGAAAAAATAAATAAATAAAAATAGAGTTTCCACTTGCGCAGCTCTGGCTGGTATTTATAGTGTGTTGTAGGTGGAGAGTGAGAGGAGTGTGAGCTGTTTTTTTACAGAGACTATATTACCAGCTAAAGAGTAGATTACAGTATGTGTGAGATTAGATAAGAACTCATTTGAGACCTAATCTGTCTCATCCTCTTAACTCAGCCTCTTCAAGTGGACTCGACCCGTGCAGGATGTTTGTGTCTCGGGGAGCGAAGGAGCGAAGCTCGTCCCAGAATAATGGCCCCAGAATAAAGTTTGGACGCTCCAAATATGGTCAAACCTGGTGGCTTCTGGGGGATTTTGTTTGCGCCGGGCGAGGTCCGGAGAACACGGAGCAGAACGTCGGGTCTGAGTCAGAGAACTTTAAACACTCCGTCGGCACCGAAGCCACACTTCAAACACTCGGGATGTTTGTGAGGAATGTGAGCCGGAGCTGCAGAATATCCTTCTTTCTAGTCTTTCTTCTCAACGGCGGCTTGGATACACACTTGGGAACAAAAACATGGCTGTCAGTCACGCATAGTTTCTTTGTCATGTGACCTTGGGCGCAGCTATAGCTAGCTAGCTAGCACCCACTAAAAGAAAACATTACGTTTTTACAGATATTCTTGTTTTAAGACGGTAAAACGTATTATACGCAGGTATCGCTAACATCTAACGCCAAAAGAATATTTCTTAATTCATACTTTCAAACACATCACACACATCGGTTGGGATTATTTTCAGATTAATCCGTCTCTTTTTGAAGATACGAGCAGAAATGTGTGTTCGTATGACGGTCGCCAAATACCTCCATAGGACTCCCTAGTAACGTCCATCTTGTTGCGACACCTCGACAAGAGGAATTGTTCGGGAAAAAGTAGCGTCTTAGAGTTTTAGCTTCTGCTACAATAGAGCTATAGACTTATTTAAGTTTGGAAAATGAGGGAAGTTTGAATTTTTAGTTAACTATCCCTTTAATTACACATTTGTGTTGCCATGATTCTCAAAAAGTAAAATACTTACGTTACAGGAAGTGTTTTGGTGGTATAAGCTAGTATGCTAGCACTAGGTGAAACATGTTGGTACATACAAATAAAAGAATCCAACAATCATGAAGTTCATGATATTTTCATGATTTTTGAATATTGTAAAGGCATACTGTTTAAATACTGCTTCAAATATTAAAACAAATACTTTATTTATCATTTTAAAAAAAGTCTTTAGAACTTGTGTTGTCTCGGGGTCAAAGTGAACGACGTCCCTGGCTTCCATAAACACATATGCAGTGGTGGAGGTCGTTAACCACAATGGATACCACAAATACATTTATTTTTTGGGCCTTTGGGTCACTTTGACCCAGAGACAACACAAGGGATAACACAAACACATTTGTTTTCGGGCCTTCGGGTCACCTTGACCCAGAGACAACACAAGGGATACCACAAAGACATCTGTTTTTTGGCTCTTTGGGTCGCCTAGACCCACAGACAGCACAAGGGACACCACAAACACATTTGTTTTTCTAGCCTTTGGGTCACCGTGACCCATAGACAACACAAGGGACACCACAAACACATTTGTTTTCGGATCTTTGGGTCACCTTGACCCAGAGACAACACAAGGGATACCACAAACATACTTGTTTTCAGGCCTTCGGGTCACCTTGACCCTGAGACAACACAAGAGATACCACAAACACATTTGTTTTCAGGACTTCGGGTCACCTTGACCTAGAGACAACACAAGGGATACCACAAACAGGTTTGTTTTTCGGGACTTCAGGTCACCTTGACCCAGAGCCAACACAAGAGATACCACAAACACATTTGTTTTCAGGACTTCGGGTCACCTTGACCTTGACAACAAATGATTGAGAAAAACAAAAGTTGACGATCAAACGCGCTGGATTAGCTAGTTTGACGTCGTCGCGGTGACGGCTAGCATCAACTGTCTTTTCCCGCCTAATCTTTACTTTATTAAATAAGGAAGAGTTTCATTCATTTGTGTCCAAGCAGTTAAATATTTGAATTATTGCGATACAAAGTAGACAATAGAACATTTTTATTTTGGTAAATTAAAAAGACTTAAAATCCCCTTCAGCACATGAATCAAGACAAAAAAATCAAAACATTGAAGTCACCTGTGGAACGAAGAAGTACTGATCAGAACATCTACTCCTCCTTATATCAGTATTAAGATGAAAAATGAAGCTCTTTTTATCTTATTCTGCATTTAGTCGGTGAGCTAGTCCTGCTAGCTTAAAGCTAAGAAAATAGTAGTGCATCATCACTGTGCGGTTCTCTGCTGCAACCGTCCTCTAAAGACTCTCCATCTTGTCGAAAAGAGGAAAAAGAGGCGAGAATACAAACGCAGGCTTTAATTCGAACAAGAACAACAACGATGACGCGGCGGACACTGGAGTCTCTGGGTGCCGAGCTGGTCCTTCGTGACCCACAAGGCCCTCGTTAATGAGCCCCGGTGCTGTTCCTGGTTCACATCTGTCTGGCAGCTGCCAGGACCTCGGGCATCAGCGGGGAACTGGTCCGTATGTTGAAGTTGATCTCGCTGGAGTTGCAGGAGTCGGAGCAGAGGGAGGTGTGCGAGATGGACGGGCACGAGGATGAGGAGTAAGGAGCAGGTTCCTGGTGGTGCAGGACTCTGGCCAGCAGGGTCGACCTCCTGCCCTCCGGCTCCTCCTCCTCCTCCTGCTTCCTGTACACTTCCTGCTTCCCCTCCAGGAGCAGGAGCCGGGCGGTCCGGCTCTTCCCCGGCGGGTCGGCGTTGGTCAGCGGGAGGGCGTGAACCGGGGACGCCCAGGACCCCTGATGCCCTCCTTTACCCTCCCACTGGTCCTCCTCCCAGCTGAGTCCCCCCTTCAGGTCCTCCAGGTCGTCCAGGGACTCCAGCCGGAGGTTCTCGCGGTCCCGGTTCTCGTAGAGCAGCGTGGCGGCGCAGATGAAGATGAAGAGGCCCACGCCCATGACCACGGGGCCCGCCAGCTTCATGCGCTCGATGTGGGAGGCGCCGCGGCCCCCCGCCGGCTTGGGCGTGGCCGAGATGTAGCCGGCGACCGCCACGGTCATGCCCACCAGGACCACGGCCACGCCCAGCAGCAGCCACACCCCCGGGGCGGAGCGCAGGTGCAGGCGGCTGCGAAGGGCGCCCCCTTTCCTCAGGTGTCGGGGGCACCGGGGGAGGCAGAGGCGCGACGACCGCGACGAGTGGGAGGACGCCGGGCTGCTGACGGGACTCGCTGCCGTCATGCTTCACACTGAGGGAGACATGGAGGTGATTCACATCAGAATATTATGGGATGTTGAATCATCGTTCTTTTAATTATACCATTATTCATGTTGTTATTCTACTTATTCAATTAAATATACTACTATACTGTATATATTCATATATAATATACTATAATAGTGTCCGATAGAAAACTGAATTAAAAAGGCTACTTATTGAAAAATATTTAATTTATATTTAAATTATATGTACTAGAATATCTAACTATGTGTAAAAATAAATACATTTGTAAAAAATACTACATTTAAAAAAGAAAAAATCGATTATTAAAAGAGAACGAATTGATCCTCTAGATTTACAAGAAAAATGAGTATTAGAATAAATGATTAAAAGATAGTTTTAAAAACAACATTTCAATTTAAAAGAATAAGTTTCAACGTTAAATTAAATTCGGCCCATTATTCCGACGACACTGACGCACTTAGAGATGATTCATTGTCAAGGTCACCGGTGATGGAAAACAAGGTCGGTGAATATTTTTTGTGTTCTCTGTTTGCGAAACACTTTTATAATTATTCTTTTAAATTGAGGTGTTTATTTGTTATTTCATTAAAAAAAATAAACCATGTTGCTTCAATCTATTCAAAATAAAACACATTTTCAATTAAAAAAAAAAAGTTACTTTAATCAGTTAAAATAAAGATTTATTTAATTTGCGTGAGTTGCTTCGATCGGAAAATTAATGCTTTGAATGATTTTGTTTTTTAATGTTGCAAAATGTTTAAAATAAAAATAAAGACAATTCGTTTGTTTGATTCTTGTGTTGCAATTAGACATCTCGACACTAGATGGCAGCAGTCTGTACATCCCCAAAGAACAATGTAATCCATGACTGGGGACGAGAGGATACAGTCGACTCCAGCAGCTTTTAAAGCTGATGTTTGAACATATTTTGGTTTAAAAACAAATGAAAGCAGTTACGACTTTGTCAAGAGTCATGTGGTCTTTGGCAACATCAGAGTCAAGTACTCGACAATACTACGAATATATCCTTGTTACTACAGTATCACGATACATCGTATTGTTGCACGTGTACCGGAGACGTAGCTTGTCGCCAGATTCCTTTCATAATAACCAACCACAAAATATACTGAAAAGACTCAAGTACTTGACAATACTACAAATATATTCTTGTTACAACATTTTTTTTGAATACTTTTCTTTTTAATTGAAATCATTTGTTTTTTTTATTGAAATACTGTTTTTTGATGTTATCTACAATACTATAAGTTAATGTAGGATAATAACATGTATTGATAAAATGAATACTAGACCCTCACTGGTTACTCTGAGCAGTTCTTGGCTGATGTACAGATAAAATAAACGTAGAAAGTGCTTAAGCACATTTTTAAACTAGTAGAATGTGTTTAGTTATATGTATAAGATCTAAAGCTAATCATTAGCTTTCATTCATGAAGTTACTAAGAAACACACGTAGAGTAAAAACAATATCAAACATGAACAAAAGTGTTTAAAATGATTCTAACTTAACACCAGGAAATGAAGAAAGGAACTCTGGGTAAAGAGGAGTTGAAGGGTCTGAATATCAAGTGCATTTTGTCAGATAAAATCTTTGAATTGAATCTTGAATAAAAGAAGGTCACCTTCAGCTCGAGGCGTGTGTTCTATGAGTGGAGATGAACTCTGTGCTTACGTGGGTTTACTCTGGGTTCTCCACTGTCCTCCCACAGTCCAAACACACACTTAGGTTCATCAAGAACTATAAGTTGTCCTTTGGTGTTTCCATTCATTCATAAAAATAAATGAATTGTCTATTTCCTATGTGCAGGGTGAGTGGTCCCAGCTACTCGGGGTACGAGGCCATAGATGCCATAGAAAGTTTGCCTATCTTGTTTGTCTAACTTGCATAAAGGACTGAAATCAATACTTCAAATATTAGGGGTGTGTAACAAAGTAGGCAACTCTACGATACGTATCACGATAAACACGGGCAACGATCAGATATATCGTGATACTGTGGGATTGTATTGTAGTATTGTCGAGTACTTGACTCTGGTGTTGCAGAATTTACAGACCACATGACTCTTGACAAATTCATAACCGTTTTAATTTGTTTTGAAACCAAAATATGTCCAAACATCAGCTTTAAAAGCTGCTGGAGTCACTGTATCCTCCTGTCCTCAGTCATTGCCCGGAGAAGTTTCATTTAATTGGAGCACAATAATGAACAATCGCTCTCAATATTTCCGTGTTAATTTTAAATAAAATAAATGAAAACTGCTGGAGTCGATGGTATCCTCTCGTCCTCAGTCATCGCCGTGATCTCGCGGGATCTCAACGTTCCTCAAACTGCGGAGGACGTATTAACTGCTGCCATCTAGTGGCCAGAAGTTTAATTTAATTGCAACACAATAATGAACAAATGCTGTGAATATTTGCGTCTAAATTGTAAACAAATAATCAAATTATTTTATTTAATACACACTTTATTGAAATATAAAACCATAAAATAACTACGATTTAATGTGATTTAAAAGGGGAAAAAAAATAAAGAAATGCAAATAATTTTAATTAAAAATAAATATATATTGCAATATTTAGGTATATCAATATTTCCTACACCTCAAGTATATAAAATAAATGGATTAAAAAGTACATCAAAATTAAAAACGGGGATATCAACTACACTAAAATAAGTAAAATACCTCTTATGACATGTTTATGCAACAACACACTGCAGTTATAAATGATGTCACACAATGTTAAATATCACACTAGGAAAAAAAAAGTACTTTTTATCAACAACATTGTGTAGTTTGTCGTGTACAGAGACGAGCCACAGTAAGTTATCAAAACATGACCGTGACTGTTTGTATGGCGTCAATAATTCAGCGTCATACATGTTTGTGTCACGTGAGCGTGAGTGTGTAGCAGGAGTTGCAGAAGAATGTTGTGGGTTCGACTCCAGCTACAGCTGCAGCAGTTGTGTAGATGGTCGTGGACAGATGACTGCAGTGCTCAAAAACAGGAAATAGCAGCT